>NC_134358.1:254080902-254316267 GCF_048569485.1 Anomaloglossus baeobatrachus
GAACCAGGCCTTGGTTTTCTTGGCTGTGTGCTTTGGGTCGTTGTCTTGTTGGAAGATGAAATGACGACCCATCTTAAGATCCTTGATGGAGGAGCGGAGGTTCTTGGCCAAAATCTCCTGGTAGGCCGTGCTATCCATCTTCCCATGGATGCTGACCAGATGGCCAGGCCCCTTGGCTGAGAAACAGCCCCACAGCATGATGCTGCCACCACCATGCTTGACTGTAGGGATGGTATTCTTGGGGTCGTATGCAGTGCCATCCAGTCTCCAAACGTCACGTATGTGGTTGGCACCAAAGATCTCGATCTTGGTCTCATCAGACCAGAGAACCTTGAACCAGTCTGTCTCAGAGTCCTCCAAGTGATCATGAGCAAACTGTAGACGAGCCTTGACATGACGCTTTGAAAGTAAAGGTACCTTTACGGGCTCGTCTGGAACGGAGACCATTGCGGTGGAGTACGTTACTTATGGTATTGACTGAAACCAATGTCCCCACTGCCATGAGATCTTCCCGGAGCTCCTTCCTTGTTGTCCTTGGGTTAGCCTTGACTCTTCGGACAAGCCTGGCCTCGGCACGGGAGAAAACTTTCAAAGGCTATCCAGGCCGTGGAAGGCTAACAGTAGTTCCATAAGCCTTCCACTTCCGGATGATGCTCCCAACAGTGGAGACAGGTAGGCCCAACTCCTTGGAAAGGGTTTTGTACTCCTTGCCAGCCTTGTGACCCTCCACGATCTTGTCTCTGATGGCCTTGGAATGCTCCTTTGTCTTTCTATGTTGACCATGTATGAGTGCTGTTCACAAGTTTGGGGAGGGTCTTAATTAGTCAGAAAAGGCTGGAAACAAGATAATTAATCCAAACATGTGAAGCTCATTGTTCTTTGTGCCTGAAATACTTCTTAATACTTTAGGGGAACCAAACAGAATTCTTGTGGTTTGAGGGGTTGAATAATAAATGACCCTCTGAATAAACTTTTCTCAATTTAAAAAAAAAAAAATAAAAAAGAAATAACATTATTTTTTGCTGCAGTGCATTTCACACTTCCAGGCTGATCTGCAGTCCAAATGTCACAATGCCAAGTTAATTCCGAATGTGTAAACCTGCTAAATCTGCAGGGGGTTGAATACTACTTGTAGGCTTAAAGGAAAATATAACATCCACATACCGTGGGCTTCCAGTCCAATTAAGTGTCCATGGTGGATTCTCCACACTCTGGCTCCAGCCAGCGAACACAAGTCACTGTGGTTGCTTCCTGCAGCCTCCAGCCCTCTCCAGCCAGGCTGCAGTATTTTTCCCCAGTCATCACCGGGACTGATTTCCAGGAGTCTCTCTTCAGTCTTCACACAGACTGAGATCTCCAGCACACATCCTCCATGTGCAGCACTCTCAGGCTTCCCCCTGTTTCTAAAACTAACAGTCTCTTAAAACCCAACCGGATACACCCACAGGTGGAGGTATGTGATTCTCCAGCTCTGTCCATCACACTGGTCACAGTTTAAAGGGAACCTAACCCTTAATTACAACCCAAGTTCTGTGGAACTACAAGTCCCACAGTCACACCTTCAGTTCAATATCACAGGGGGATCCTTCTCCACTGCGACCATCCACAACATTGGTGGTCGCTACCTCACAATATATATATATATATATATATATATTATATATATTATATATATATATATATATATATATATATATATATATATATATATATATATATATATATATATTATATTATATTATATTATATTATATACTGTATATGCACATGTATATGCGTAGAATAAAAATCACTTTTGATTTTCAATGAATCTTTGATGTTTTCTTCCTGGATGGCAGCGTGGTGTTACCCCTTTCATTTCCATATGTGATCCTGTTTATGTGCTATAGGGACCATCCGTGTACAATAGTGATGACTCCATTTTACCCCCACTTGGGTAAGAAGACTATGTGCGCTTTTTGTCTTTGCAGTTCCCACGATAATATATATATTTTTTTTTTTTTATTTACTACACACACAAAATAAAAATTGTCTAATTATTAAGTTACACAGAAATGTGGACAATTTTAGAAGTATTAATATAGATGTATCTTCTGCGCTATAAATCTCAGACCCCTATTTATGAAGAAAAGAAAAACTAATAGAGTAATATTACCATTTTACTACAGTAAATTTTGTATTATTACTTACTGTCCATTTATGAAGGAGAGAAAATGTGACTCTCAACCTTTCAGAAATGAGCAAATAACTGGCTTTCCCACTCCACAGCCCTTCTTCAGGCTTCAAGGTCAAGCTTGTCCAAATGTATACATACTGTACATTAATAACAGCTGGAACTTGTAATAGTTTATCGGAGTCTCTTTCATGAAGATGTGCACCCATAAAGTGTACACTCTCGTTTGTCGACTTTACCCATCCATTCGTGCCCTTTATATATGGATACATATATCTTTAGCAGCTGTCATGGTGATAGGTTACAGAATACATATGAAAATAATAATGGAAATATTAAAAAGTAACATTTTAGATCTTTACCTGCTAATGCATCCTGAGCCTCGAAGAACGTGCTAAGTCCTCCTTTCACATAAGCAACGTTGCCCTCGTTTTTCTTGCTCGCTTGTTTTTTCAAGTTGTTGGCTGCTATTTTGAGCTGTTCAAAACTGGTTTCACACAAAAAAATAAATAAATAAACACCCACATCATTTAATTAAGATTTAAATCATATAACTGTATTATTCTGGAACTGGATGGCACATACAAATAAGATCTTTATCCTCTCAGTGAGTGTAGTGTAATTATATTTGGCTTGCGAGAAGATACCAAATGTCTAGCAGAGCTGGCCTATTGGTAGACAGCGCATGCACTGCTAATACTACAAATCCCGCTCTTCCGGTTCGGCATGCTCGTAATAATGCGCTCTCTAGCTATGAAGCACTCACTGATGACACTCACCTGAGCCGGCAGTTCTCTCCTCTTCTCCCTACATTAGCGCACACTGCCCCTGTGCTCTCCCATACATTTCAGTGCGCATAGCACCTAATACCCTCTACCTCCTCCACAAGCCGGGCATAGGTATGCTATTCATCCGGTGTTCTCATGCCATGATACAGTTTTAAATAACCACAAATGGAAATAAAATTACCTGAGAATGGTTTGTTGTCTAATCAAAAAAAAAAAAGGCCTAAAAGGAAACCCCACTAGAAACTTTTTAATACATATTAAAGTTTGTCCGCATCTTTGTCAAAGTTTTAATTTTGGCCTAAGGTGTATTTCAGTTTGACATTTCTGATTTAATAATCAGCAACCAAATCAGTAAACCTGCAGAACGATCAGTGGCCAGTAGTTTCTTTATAGTCTCTTCCATCTAGCTAGCTATGGACAGATTAATAGATGGCACCCACATGACTATTACAGCATCTCCTAAATTAGGCTTCTCATACAATATGCTGCCGAACATGGACTTAAATCTAAGAATTTGCACAACTACAAGTGAAAAGATAATCGCTGCTGCACATGAAAATAAGACCTACAAAAAAAATAAACCCTAGCATGATTTTACAGGATTTCCAGAGTATGCTTGAAATATAAGCCTTACTCCAAAAATAAGCCCTAGCTACAGTCCAGGTCACCATTGGGGGATTTCACAATTTCTTTGGCCCCCACCCTCTTAGAGACCCAAGCAGTTGTATTCAGAGTTTCAGATTGTTTAAGGACCTTTGAGGACTTCACAGTCATGTGACCAAAAGTCTCTTAATTTCAAAAGTCTAAAAGGCTGGTATGCAGGACTGGCATTAGAGGGAAGGGAGGGCAAACTGAGCAATGTCACAGGGCTCCCATTCTCCTAGGGGTCCCAGTGTTTAAATCCTGATAACAGGACTTTTGTGACATCACATCATGTGACTAGGTTGTCACCCATAGGTCTCCTAATTGCAGGAATCTAAGGCTGAAAAGGAGACTGGATGGATGGATGGATGGATAGATAAATATTCCTAACCCTGTGTGTAATGCATGTGTATGTGTGAGTTATGCTGCTGTTCCAAAATGTGATGTTACTATATTTGAATAAATGTTGATTTTTTTTTTTTAATTCAAGAATAAATGTGGATTGTTGTTCATGGGAGAAAGAAAAAAAAAAAGAAGAAGAAGGACATCCCCTAAAAATAAGCCCTAACTCATCTTTCGGAGCAAAAAAATATTAGCCCTGTCTTATTTTCGGAGAAACACAGTACTTGTGGTACAACCAGAACATGGTTATATTGAGAGTGCTCTCCTCCTTTGCCTAAAAGGAATCCATCATCAAGTTTTTGCTACTCCATCTGAGAGCAGTATGATTTTGTGTTAAAGACCCCGATTCTAGTAATCTATCACATACTTGACTGCTTCTTCTGAATGCTGAGCTTGGTATAATCCCGCTCACACCACTCACTGATTGACAGATTTTTATGTACACTGTGCAGAATGCTGCTAATCAGTGGTAGAGGCTGGGTTATACAGACCTCATGCATTCAAAGGACTACATGGCAGCAGGTTTGCAAGTCATCTAGTGATAATATCCTGATGATAAAACTGTGATTTTAGCAAAACTACAGAAAGCAGCCCAGCAAGTAGCACATCACTAGAAACGGGGTCTCTATCTCTGCATCATGCCACGCTCAGATTAGGTGGGAAAAACATGTTGACAATCCCTTAGGCTATGTGCCCACGCTGCGGATTTTGCCGCGGATTTGCCGCGGATTTTCCGAAAATCTGCAGCAGCGGCACTTCCAAGCCATTTCAATGGCATTTTGGAAATGCTGTGTCCATGCTGCGGATTTTTCCGCGGCGGATTTGCCGCGGATTTTGATCCGGAAAAATCTGCAGCATGTCAATTATTGTTGCGGATTTTGGTGCGGATTTTGGGTATAGAATGGGGAAAAAAAAAAAAATCCGCATCAAAATCCGCGGCAAATTCGCGGTAAATCCGCGGCAAAAATAAGGTGCGGATTTGCCGCGAAAGTCGCGGATTTTCATGCAGAAAAATCCGCAGGTACATTCTACCGTGGACACAGACTTAAAGCCTGCTTTTGGACTAAAAAGCAGAGGGAATTACCTGTATAGGAGCAGTGAGCTCCAGCACTAAGAGACTGGACTTTATTAAAGGAACTGTGACGACTTGCATTTGAGGGACCAGGAATAAAAAAAATTGCTCCAGCACACGAAACTACCTTAATAGGTCCATTTTGCTAATTATGGAAATGTGACCAGTCTCACTGTAATGAGGCATTTTGGAAATATATTCTATCTAGTTTGGAGACGTGAGCAGAGTACTAAATGGCTGCTATGCACTTCATCATAAATAGTGGATAGTTGATACAAGCAGATTACGCAGTTTGGAATGTCAAGGACTAGATGGAAGGGCTTGTTAGAAGTATGTACAAATATTAACACAAATACAGACACTAAAGACAATGTCAAGACTTTCGGGACCTAGAAAAGTGAAAAGAGTGGTTTCCGTAGTCTGCACCGTCTGCTAAACCAGGAAAGTAGCTTTCCAGGTCTCAAACAAGACATTTCCTTCAAGGAAAAAACATAGGCAAGCAAAGCAAAACAGAAGTGCCCAGAATACATTCAACATCATGTTTTCATAGGTTAAATACCGGCCACGAGAGTGAAAAGGTGGCGTAACACACAGATGTTAGAGTAAAACACAACTGCTGCTTCAAAATATGGGGGGTTTCTATTTATAACATTTACAATGGGTCCGTCGATATATTTAGGAATTCTGATTTTTTTTCTTTTATTATTTTTGTTATGTAATTCTACATCTGTTACCTTCTTTTGAATGGTAGTGTTTTTATTATGTTACTAGTAAGACATGGCCAAATGTTAAAGGGGCTGTCCGGTCTCAAGCTCAAGTCTGCAATTGATCTGTGTGACTGCAGACTTGTGAATCCCCACGTCGCGCATGCTGCACACTGTGAGGATTCTCAGATGCCGGGACCAAGAGCGGCGGGAGCAGTGTGACCACAAGTACAGCAAGGCAAGTTGGAAAAATATGCAAATCATACTGGCGGTCACATGACTGCTCGCTCTCAGTGCCATCACCAGAGAATCCTCACAGCGAGCAGCGTGCACAATGTGAGGATTCACAAGTCTGTATTCACATAGCTTAAAGGAATTCTGTCAGCAGGATTTTACTACCTCATCTGTGAGCAAAATGATGTAGGTGTAGAGGCTCTGAGTTCAATGATGTATAACTTAGATTAGTGGCTGCCATTGTTCAGACATTGAAAATTTAAAATTTTGTATGTAGCAGTGCTGGGAGAGCTGCCTCTGCCCACACCAGGCTTTCAGTGTACATTTTGATATAGAAGGGTTAAATGGTTTCTCTATTTCTTTATTAAAGATATTTTATTTCATTAGTAAGTAGTTCATAGTCAGAGCCTTCGGAATAAGAGACAAGATCAAGGATTATTATTGTTTCTAAATGTTCTTCTTATCTTCTTCTTATCTCATATGCATGACTCTACATTTCTGTTTTGCTGAAACTTAAAGGTCATATGAGCAACTTGTAAATTTCCAGCTAGAAGCTTTATTTGCAATATCACATTGATCTGTAAACGGTATAAATAAACTGTACGTTAAATAAACAGAAGAATTGATCATGCTCACATGAATGATGCAGGTCTTTTTCTCCGAGCGCTCGCTCTTGATTAGGTCTGAAGAGGCCTAATTGAGAAGACCTCACTGGTGATCCCATAAGCTGACTTGTGACAAAACAGAACAGCTACAACAGTTTTGGCGCCCAACTTGGGGCCGTGGCCAACCAGCCTATTCGGAAGAAGTTTTGGGGACTCTTGAGACAGTGAAATTTCAGCTGCAGCAAGGTGAGAAGCTTTATTCTTACACTTCATTTCACTCTCTCTGATTTCCCGAATATTCTGGGTAAGGCTGTACACACGGTTCAAGAACTCTGGCATCACCAGTGAGTATTGTTTTTTTTCATGCATGTCTGAATGAGAGTTGAAATATAGAGTAATAAGATAATCTGTTGTCCGTCCATTAACTGATTGCATAGATTGCATAGTACGGAATTTGGGACAGTCTCTGTATAATTGCATTTGCTGTGTGTTGCTGTGTTTTGTGTTTTGCTTTGGCCGTCTTTGCATCTTTGATGGGCAATACACTGGTCTAGGGATATGTGTTCATAAGTGGTTTCATATTAATGCCTAGATAAAGTAGGCAGGCAATAGGTTGTTGTATATTGATGAGAAGTTTCTGAATAACAAAGTGACAAGTAATTGAGATAAGAGACTTGGTGAAATAATATGTATGTATAAGTCTAATGGTTATAGGTCATACTGTGGACTGTGAAAAGATGTTCCGGTTATGAAATGTCACAGGGCATAGCCATATAGAGTATTTGAGTGGATACCTGACATATGTATTTTTTTCCCATCAGTGTCAAGAGCGGTTTAGATAATTTTATTTGCATGTGAGGTTAACTGATCCTTGGAAGGTGTATTGTTACATATGTTTCTGGAATCAATGAATGAGTAGGACAAGTGGTCCTGGGATCTGTCCTTATAGTGAGATATTGTGTGTTTCTTCCCCTCCAAATGGGGATGAAGGTTTTATAGCAAAGTAGAATATTAGTGCTGTGAAGGTATATAAGTAGTCTCAATTTTCTGCAGGGATTGTGTATTATACCAGTGGGTATTAGGATTGTGTTTTGGAAAGCTGAATCTGAACAAGATAACACTCTTGCTAAACAAACTGTGTGCTACTGACATTCTTTTGGGAGGGGTCAAGTGAACAGCTGCGCGATTTTCTGCCCTTTGTGAGAAGTCAGCTCGGTTAATTGTATTGGTTTAACTCTAGTTTACGTTCGTTGCTGGAATACTCTGTAAAGGACCAGCATGAAGTACCCAACTGCACATCAGATTTGAAGAAGTGGGTTAGAGAGCCGTGTGGCCTTCCCACTTACATGGAGGTGGTCTAGCAGGTGAGAGGACTATCACACCTGGTCCTTCCTGCTTTAGTCATCTGGTCTATTGGGTGAGAGAGGTTTTTTAACCCTTCCCAATACGCCCTACAAGTGTAGCAGGTGAGAGGGAATGCTGATTGAGCCTTCTTGCTACCACTTGAGAGCCCATTCTGACTTGCCAGGAGACGTGTGGCCTGTTAACAAGGTTCAGGGACACTGAGAGGGCATTTGCAGAAAGGTGGGCTGTGTGGGAATAAGTTGAAGCCATGGGCAACTTGTTCAGTGTGCAGTGTGGGGCTCCAGCAGGATCCAAAACAGCCAAACAGATAGTGCAAGAAAGGAAAGTCAAGGAAGCAGTGAAAAATGTCAGACCAATACTCAGAAAGGCAGACATGCCAGAGTGTGGGTGTTTGGATGTTGAGAAATGGCACAGATTCAGGGAAGAGGTGCAGCATTGTGGATGTAAAGAAATAACAGTGGGATGTATTATTATATTATTGTTATGTAAAGTGTATTATAAATGTTTTAATGCACCAAGAGCAAAAACTGTGACTGCTACCGCCCCCCCTTCACATGATCAGAAACCCAGACCAGATGAATGGACTTGTAAACATTGTAGTCAGAAAAACCCAGACTGGAGAGGTACTTGTGCTACGTGTAATGTTACTCGCCCTAAGCAGATTGCACTAACTCCTGTTCGAACCAGATCACATGTGATGACAGAGGACGCTGACACTGAGACAGAGGTAGTGAAGGAATTGAGTTTTGGGGAGGAAGCTGGACATTACTCTGACGGTGAGGAAAGAAAACAGTTATCTGACCCTGAAGACCAACCTTTCCCTCTTTCCCTGACTGACGTAATACAGCAGGAAGGGGAGAGTATAGAGACGTACTTTTGGAGGTTACAGCTGAAGTGGGCAGACGTGGGGTACAAAGTCAGAACCTCCCTTAATGACAAAATACTGATGAGTATATTCATTAACGGTATGAATAAGGTTTTACGAAAAGCAGTACAGACAGCCAGACCTGAGTGGAGAAACATGGACCCAACAGACCTTCTGCAAGTAGCTAAGGGGGTTGAACTGACAAAATGCAAGCGACCAGTTATGTATGCTAGAGCACAAGGAAAACAGTGGAAGCAAAAAGGGAGGGCACCAGGTGACCGAGCGACCGTACAGTGCTGGAATTGTGGACAGAATGGACATTACGCCAGACAGTGCAAAAACTCCAAATAGGAGAGGGAGCAGACTGACTCTCCTCCTTCCTTCCCTCCTCCTTTGCCTCTGGCCTAGGAAACTGGTGACCATGAAGGGACTGGAGGGATTGGTGTTTGAAATTCCCTTGATAAAACAGTATCCCTTAAGCCCAGCCAAATCAATGGCCCTGACCAGAGAATATGTGCAAGCAGGGACTCTAGTACAAAGGTCCTCCTCCTGTAACACTCCCTTGTATCCAATCAAGAAAAAAAGGGCCCAAAGGTTCCCCTGACACGTGCAGAATGGTGCATGATTTGAGAGCTGTCAATGCTGTCACTGAGAGTGTAACACCAATTGTTCCAAACCCACATACCTTACTGTCACAAATCCCAGGGACCTCCAAATGTTTTACAGTAATTGATTTGGCAAATGCATTTTTCTCTGTGCCTCTACACCCTGACTGTCAGTATCTTTTTGCCTTCACACATGAGGGGAAACAGTACATGTGGACAGTCCTCCCGCAAGGAGGAATGAATTCACCTACCATTTATTCTACAGCTATGGCAGGAATTCTGGAGCAACCGCCTCATCCACAGGTTACGCTATTGCAGTACGTGGATGACCTTTTGCTCTGCTGTCCAGACCAGACGTCCTGCAAGGAAGCCACAATTTCTTTGCTGTGTTTTCTGGCAGAGAATGGTTGCAAAGTTTCACGTGAAAAATTACAGTACTGTAAGCAAAAGGTAACATTTTTGGGTCACTGTATCTCTGAAGGTACGAGACACCTGACTGAGGAGAGAAAACAAGCAGTCCAAAGTCTCTCCTTACCCAGGTCCCACCGGCAACTGCGCACCTTTTTGGGCTTAGTGTCATACTGCAGGCCTTGGATAAGGTCTGCCTCGCAAATGATGCAACCCCTCTATGATTGTCTGTCATCTGACCCCTTTGACCTCACTCAGGAAGCTATTGACTCCTTTCATTCCCTTAAACTACTCATTGTATCTGCCCCGGCCCTGGGTATTCCAAATTACGATCAACCATTTTTCTTGTTTTGCACAGAACAGGGAGGGCATGCGACAGCCGTCCTCACACAGCAACATGGTGACAACAGAGACCAATAGCTTACTACTCAGCGCGATTGGACCCAGTTGTCAGAGGGTCACCCACGTGTGTCCATGCTGTAGCGGCTGCTGCAGTACTGCTAGGGAAAGCTTGCGAGATCACATTGACATTTCCCTTAACAATTTACTCCCCGCATGACATCCATGCTATACTTGTGCAAGTCCAACCAAAACACCTGTCTATGGCCAGACAGCTCAGACTTGAATGTGCCCTTCTGATTCCTGAGTATGTCACCCTCAAGAGGTGTAATGTTCTGAATCCAGCCACCCTTTTGCCAGTAGATTCAGAAAAGGGGGAATTGGTGACAATGGTAGCAAGTGAGGATGAATACTTTGACATGACGCACGAGCATGACTGCATAGAGCTGATGAGTCAGGAGACAGCAGGTTTTCCACATGTCTATGATACACCTATTACTAATGCAGATTTTGAGTTTTTTGTAGATGGCTCCAGATACCACCTGGATGGGAGATTCTACACTGGATATGCAGTAGTATCCTCACATGAGGTAATCCGAGCTGAACCACTCCCGCCGCACATGTCCGCGCAGGAGGCGGAGCTAACAGCGCTCATTGAGGCGTGTAGAGCGGGGTCAGGTAGGAAAATTAATGTTTATTCAGACTCAAAGTATGGATTTGGGATCTGTCATGATTTTGGCCCTATCTGGAGAAGTAGAGCTTTTCTTACGTCAGCTGGTAAGCCTATTAAAAATGCAGAATTGGTAAAACGGTTAATGGAGGCACTAATGTTACCAGTCCAGGTTGGCATCATTAAGGTGAAAGCACACACAAAAGGTGACTCACTGGAGGTAGCGGGCAATAGAAGGGCGGATGCGGCTGCGAAAGCAGCGGCAAAGAGGCCTAGGGATCAGAGGATAGTGGCAGGGAGCCAGCAAGTCCCAGCCACAGTGAGTCTGGATGTCCTGAAATCCCTCCAGCATCAGGCTGCCCAAACAGAGAAGGAACACTGGGGAAAATGGGAGCTGGGCTGAACTCGAATGGAGTAGGGGAAAGTAAGGATAGGTTGTGTTTACCAAGGTCCCTGTTCCCTATGATGGCACAAGCAACACATGGCCCCACTCACGCCTCAAAAAGTCACATGTGTAACCAGGTGAATGCCTTCTGGATCGCTCCTGGCTTCAGTTACGTAGCCTCCAAACATGTACAATCCTGCATTATCTGCGCACAACACAACCCAGGTAAAACAGTAAAAGTCCCTAAGAAAGCAACACCCAGACCGCTCTACCGTGTCAACGACTGCAAATAGACTACATACAACTACCCAAGGTAGGAGTGTATGAATACGTCCTGGTATGTGTAGATCTCTTCTCAGGATGGGTTGAGGCCTATCCAGTAAAATGTGCAAATGCTAAAACAACTGCAGAAAAACTGATGAAGGAACTAGTCTGCCGGTATGGCATCCCAGAAGCCATAGAAAGTGACAGGGGTACGCACTTCACTGGAGAAATAATGAGGGACATTATGCAGGCCCTGGGAATAGAGCAGGCATTGCATACCCCTTATCATCCACAGAGCAGTGGAAAAGTAGAGAGATTAAACGGGACACTTAGACTAAAAATTCAAAAGGCCATGGCAGAGACAGGAAAGAATTGGGTAGAGTGCTTATCCCTGGCACTCTTTTCAGTCAGACACACTCCAAATAGAAAGACAGGCTTGTCTCCTTTTGAAGTCCTTTTTGGTAGTGCCCCAAAAACAGGTCTCTACTTTCCACAAGTGTTACAGATGCAACACGGCACTATGACAGCCTACGTCCAGGCCTTACAGGAAAGACTTAATGTGGTGCATAAACATGTCTTTTCATCCATTCCAGATCCCAATGCAAGTGCAGATGTGCATCAGCTGAATCCAGGTGATTGGGTGGTCGTGCGCAGACACGTGAGAAGGAGCCTAGATCCACGCTCTGATGGCCCATTCCAAGTCCAGCTGACCACATCCACCTCAGTGAAACTTGAGGGAAAACCCACCTGGATCCACGCCAGTCACTGTAAAAAGGTCACTCCACCGGCAGAATGACAGTCTTGCTAATTATCCTGCTAGGTGTAGCAGGGTTGCTGCGCCAAACAAAGACACTGAGCGAACTTTTAACTACGGACTGGGATAATAAACTCATTCGCCACCATATTTCTCTTACTGAGGACATGGAAGGAGAAAAGCCAAAAGACTGTTGGATCTGCACACACAGTTTTATTTTCTTCAAAGACTAAGCCTTATTTAGCCTTACCTCTGGAACCACAGGAGGTGTTGATATCAGACTGTATGTACAATGAAACCTGGACTCTATCGATATTCTGGTGAAAAGATGTATTTGCCACCTTGACTATAGCTGGAAAGGTCACTAATCCCTGGTTCCAGCTAAATATCACACAGCCTAGGCGACAGTCGTGGTGGATGGAATACAATCCGGACATTGAGGGTGTAGTTACCAAAGTAAAGACTAAGATCCCTCATTCAGGCCCCATTACCTACGATGGATTATGGTTCAGTCTTCAATATAATGATGTTGCTATCTGTGGAAAGGACAATGATTGTTTCCGTGTGTTTGTGTCTATGTGTGTATCTACATACATAGTCACCAGTTTTTGTCTGTTCTCCTATTATACGTATATATGTATATATATGGATGATTCCAGCAAAGACTCCTGGTGGGGAAATACATTTTCTTTTATATTTTTTTTTTTTTGGACATTTTTCTTGGACATTTTCTTTTATGAATCCAGCTAATTGGTTTAAGGGCATAGCAGGTTGGATTTCTGGCATTATACAATCCTGTATGCAAATATTGTTATTCTGTCTATTGCTTTATATAGCTGTAAAAGCATGGATATATGCGTTAGCTAAACTATTGAATAATGTATGTTCTAAGAGTTTCAGTATTGAACCCTCTGTAGTTTACTACGGACCCCAAATGGCCTCTGCTGACCGGGAGTAGGTGTCCACACTGAGGGTGGATGGGTGAAGTCTTAGGAAGACCCCTCATGGGTACTAGGCCCATGAGCCAGCAGCTCCTGTTTGGACGCCTACTGACCCTGTAGTGAAGGTTATACCATTTACAAAAGGGGGAAATTGATATAGAAGGGTTAAATGGTTTCTCTATTTCTTTATTAAAGATATTTTATTTCATTAGTAAGTAGTTCATAGTCAGAGCCTTCGGAATAAGAGACAAGATCAAGGATTATTATTGTTTCTAAATGTTCTTCTTATCTTCTTCTTATCTCATATGCATGACTCTACATTTCTGTTTTGCTGAAACTTAAAGGTCATATGAGCAACTTGTAAATTTCCAGCTAGAAGCTTTATTTGCAATATCACATTGATCTGTAAATGGTATAAATAAACTGTACGTTAAATAAACAGAAGAATTGATCATGCTCACATGAATGATGCAGGTCTTTTTCTCCGAGCGCTCGCTCTTGATTAGGTCTGAAGAGGCCTAATTGAGAAGACCTCACTGGTGATCCCATAAGCTGACTTGTGACAAAACAGAACAGCTACAACAATTTCCATAGACAAGCTGTTAATCACAGAGGTGGGCAGAGTCAGACTAAGGCTACGTTCGCACACTGCGTCTTTTTGACGCTGCGTTTTTGTGCGTTTTTGGCCGCTAAAACGCACAAAAACGCACCTGCGTCGAAAAAACGCATCAAAAAATGCATGCGTTTTTGCCGCGATTTGGTGCGTTTTTGGCTGCGTTTTGCTGCGTTTTTGATCTCTGCGTTTTGCTGCGTTTTTCCAATGCATTGCATGGGGGGAAAACGCAGAAAAACGCAGGAAAGAACTGACATGTCCATTTTTTTTTTTTAACTCAAAAATGCAGGTAAAAAAAACAGATGTGTGCGGACAGCAAAAATGAAAACTCATAGACTTTGCTGGGGAAGCAAAGTCCTGCAGTTTTGAGGCCAAAAACGCACCCGAAAAACGCGCAAAAACGCCGCGAAAAACGCACTGTGTGCACATAGCCTAGAGCTCATGCAATTCTGAGACCCACTAATGATAAAGATAAGAGGCTTAAACTAACATTGCAGGTAAACAAAAGCAGACCATGAGATAAGACATGCAAGGCTGACATTTCTGTTTTAACTCTTGCAGCAAGCGGTCTTCAGATTACATTGCAGAAACCTGCTGAGAGTCCATTTAAGACCGGACAGCTCCTATAAAATAACCACGTCATTTGATATAAAAGTGCAAAATAACAGGAAGGTGGCTCACAGGTTTAAAAAACAAAACAAAAACAAACAATCAGGTCACAGTATAAATGAAAACTTCTGCAGCTTGATAAACTAACTTAGTGGAAAGTTAGTACATTTTGAGCCAGAATTTGGGCACATCACATATTGGGGCCCATTCATCAAAGCTTTCAAACCACCAAAATAGTGTCGTAAATGCTTTGAAATATCGCAAATTTCTTTTACACAATTGCAGAAAAAAAATCTGCGACTTTTGGTGTTTCTATGCCACTTTAGAACAGATCTGTTAAAGTGGGCAGAGCTGGGGCACAGCCAGGGAGGGCCACAGTGTCGTCACGCCCACCCACTGATTAATGAAAAGCCGCAGCATTTAATTTTTTTACTCCAGTTCCTGACTGGTGTGGCATTTCTGGGGCGGCATACGCCTCCCAGATGCAGCGCTAAATTCATTAAGTGGTGTGTGCCAATTCTATTTATATGTGCAACATAACAAGCAGAGCAGGTATACCTGCTCCCCAAGACTTTGTCACTGTTCACGGTTGCAATGCTTTGGATGCAGCGGTGACATCACATCGACAGGGCACATCACTGCTATAGCCAATCACTGAGCTCAGAGGCCCCTTCAGTCTACGTCAGCAGAGGCAATGAGCACAGTGATTGGATTCAGCAGTGATTTGACCTGTCAATGTGATGTCACTGTAGTTAAAACAATGAGGACAAAGCAGTGGCAGAGTGCAGGCGAAGGACCCGGGACAGGTGAGTATCTGTTCTGTTATGTTAATTTGGGGTCCACTTTCTTAACCCCTATAAACCTGCAATCATTTTATTGAAATATACACTGCACTTTTGCTACAATGAAGTTGCCACTTGACCTGCCATTGTTGCGGAAAAAACACCCCCTATACCTTCCATGGCAAACCTCAATTGGGTTGCAGGTGGCCAGAAAGGGCTTACAGATGTAGGCCACGTTCTCTCTAAAATCATGTACGCGCCATGATCAGTGCAGACTGCACGTCTAATGGATGAAACAGCTGGGATCAGCATCTACCGGCTGTCAGAAGAATATTAGAAGAGCGGGGTCCGTGCCAATCCAGTGCTGGACTAGTAAGACATAATACATTGTTGCAGGGAAGGGTGAGTGCAAATATCACACACAAATTTATCCATTTAGCACAAACACACAAGACCAATCAATCAGTTACCTTGCAGAAGAGTGATTTTCTATCAGATACCATGTAGCAGAAAACTTCTCACTATTGAAGTCTCCACTCTTTCCAGGAAACAACGTCTCAATGTCCGAGTATGGAACCTTTCCCCTGCAAAAGTACAAGCATGAAGATTAAAAGTGCACAAAGGACTGTGCTAACACTTAGGCCATAAACAGACATGTATACAAAATACTTTCAAATTCTCGGAAAAATAAAGGGGTAACCTCGATTTTCAAAAGAAAACCCAGGTTGCCTGGCTTTCTTCTATAGCGGGGTGAAGCTGAAGCCTTGACATTCCGATTGAACCAAAAGCCTGATTGGCTGCAGCGGTTTTCTGATGCACCTGATTGGAGAAGGAAGCAAGGAGCCCAGGAGGGAGTAGCGAAAATGAAATGAAGGAGCATCATCAGTCCAGTAGGGAATATTTTGGGTTTTCTGCGGCACCCTGGAGCCATTGATAGTTTTAAAAAGTACTGAGAAGCCCCTTTTAGGGTTTACTCCAAGAATAGTTTTAAATTCCTCAAAGCTTTGGCCCAGATGAAGTAAAATTCTGGTAGTTTTTCCCTAAACTCTATAGGTTCAGCAGCACTGAAGCCTTGATATCATCTCAGCGTCAGGCACCAGTCACTGTACATCATAGTGAATGCCAACTGACAAACTGATAGATTGTAGTCTTTTGCTAAAGTGAAAAATCTCTATACTGTTTAAATCGAGACTAGTCCGGTCCTATCGAACACCCAGACAGACAGTGGATTTCAACAGGAACAGTGCAATGCTTAATTTGACCACTTAGCAGCACTGTAAAGAAATTGAACACTTTCCATCAATTTCTCACTCTGATCACAACAGAGGGACACTATGTTATTGGCTAATAATGAAGAAGAAAAAAAAAAAAAGATTGATGGTGGACAACCCTTTTAGCCACCTATTGGATATAGCAATCCTAAAAGTCAAGATAGACATTCCATTTGTAGACATGTATAGGGGTGTTTGCCTCTCATAAGTGCTACCCTGTCATAGGACTCTCACACAGCTGAATCAGAGCTCCTGCTTTGCACTGATGAGGGGCACACACCCTAAAACACCTCTACGAATGGAGTTTCTGGTTTGAATTCTTACGATTGCTACCTCCACTAGATGGCGCTAGAGTTCCACTCCTTCTCTGAAGAGGCCATTTCCAGCTTTACTAAGCACCTTAAAAGGCAAACATGTCTAATTATACAATGATGTAAAAGTGGGAGAGAGCCAATTGCATTACTCAGCGGATTTGTAAATCGGACCTGGAGTGGCTGAATAATGCACAATCGAAAAGTCAATGTGATAAAATGGTATGAAAAAAAAAAAGCAGTTAATTCATTCTAAGAGCACATCTGAATAATTCCAATATGAGAGATTACATGCACATTATATAACTGAGCTCTTCACATCACAAGGCGATTTGTTGGAATTCTCCCCTTTACATCCGTAGCAGAAAATCAGATTAAAGAATTTGCGCATTACTCGCAGACAAGTGAACTCAAGTTTCTCGGCTTCCCATGCGGCCCTGGGAATTGCAACGGGAGAAAAGTAACCTGGATTACAGCGCAGATCTGTCTGGCTGAGATCATACACTGGAGATCAGGCCTCCCACATATACATGTTTTCATAGCTCACTGCTGACATGTTCCTCACTGAGAACTTTAACACTCAGGAAAGAAAGGATATGCTACGAGGGGCAATGGGACCGCCACGGCCAGATCATGTAATGAGCAAAGACAAAACAGGAATCCCATTAACTCCTAACACCGAGCCAGAACGTGCATTTTAATAGCGAGTGGGGGGTCATTATGATGATTGACATCTAATGAATGCAGGCGAGAATAGTTCTCTCCCCTAAGTTACTCCGACTTGCCAAATGATGGAAACTGCAGGAACTGAAGACTAGAATATCCCTATCTGCCCTGTACGTGTGCAGTGTGTGTTGTGCCGCCTCTTCTAACAATTATTTATCACATTAGGGCTCTTTTCAGAGAATATTTTGCACCATTACTACAATTTTGCACTCTGTAGTTGAAAAACATCTCTTAGGGCGTTACTCGGCTATTTGCCAGTGCTAATATTATGTATTGCTTATGGTTAATAATAAAAGTTCACTTATTTAGGGGGAAAAAAAGAATTATTTGGACTCCCGGGTAAAAGGCGATTTATGGTCTTGGCAAAAAAACGGTAAGAAGTGACTCAGCGAGTGCTTAAATCACAGCAGAAGGACGTTAACTTGTCAGAGCATAGTAAATCATTTAGATACAGCACATAACTGTGATCCACAAATTAGACATTTTCCACTCCTAACATAATGATACTGTAGACCTGGGAGAAGATACATAGGATTAGAAACAACTTAAAGGAGTTACCCATTACGATGATATTAAAGCTGAAAAGCGGTCTTCAGGAGTCCAGTGTAGGAGGCCTATTCTTTTCACAGGTCCTCAGTTTTTGATTAGTGGAGGTCCCAGGGGTCGACCAACCACCAATCAGCAGAATAAAGGGAGCAGTGATCCAGTGAAAGTGAGTTACAAACATTTGAAGAAGCACCAGGGGTTGTCCACTACTAGGACAAACCCTACTGATTCCCCCAGGAAAATTAATAAAGACTCCATCAGCACCAGATTCCTTCTCCCAGCCTTTGGACCAAATGAACAATCAATAAAAAGTGAGCACAGCGCTGTACTCACTTCCTGTTGATTAACATGTTTTGATCCGAAGACGGTGGGAAGGAAGGTGGTGTTGATTGGATGATCCTGGACACTGCTGGAAGGGGGTTGGTTATTTACATTTAAATAAAGGGTGTCCTATTTTATTTAAATGTAATACTACTATTTACACATTTACTTCACTATAGGGTATATGCTCATTTTGTGTTTTTCTCTAGGTTATTGTCATGCTAGTTATGGGGAAGTACCAAGCGCACGGCGAAAGGTAAGGCAAACCCGGTGTTTAGGGAGAGGCAAGATGGTGACCCCTGACCAAACCTACTGCTAGTTCCTGGGGTCCCCCATCAATCTAGATAGGTTCCACACCTATGGACCGAGCCGAATACCTGACCCTAGGTATGTCTAGTGCTGGGCCCTAAATAGAGAATGGTTGGGATGAGTTCTTCGTCAACCCCACTAAACAACTATAGAAGACACAAGGGGGACACACAGGGGGGAAAGCATTAACTACTTTTCATTATATGACTCAGGTAGAAGTTCATCAGAGCTTTCAGCAACGATACCACAGGAGGAGCTTGCAACCTCAGTTTGAAAGAACTGAAAATATCACCAGCACAGTCCAAAGGAAGGAAGGGGTATTTAAACACCAAGGGAATACTGACAAATCAATAGCTGAGTGGAAGTTGGGCTTTTGCAGGGTCCAAAAGGGAGAGCTGAATCCAGTAGGAAAGCTACCTATACACATGAATACAGACAGCAGGAACAATGGAAGGCCAGGGAGCATTCTGCGCAGCCAGATACTGTGACCTTCTATGGTCAGAAACCACATGACTGTCGGTCACATGTGGCACACCCATGACAGTTCTGGTCTGTAAAATGGCCATGTTGTGAACATGCTCCTATTGCACATAGATCAACTTATACTCTGTCCCATTATTTTGGTTTTCCTCAATTATAAAACAGTGTCAAATTAAATTTCTTAACACATGTAGTGAGGAAGGGGAAGTAGAGGTCACAATGATCTACACATGAAACAATGATTTTATACATATTTTGTGAAGAGCTAGCTTGATGACCATGGAGCAATAATATTTTCCGTGGGACAATATTAGTGAGATTGTGGAGAAAGGGATATAGGGCTCTAAAGGATGCTTTACACGCTGCGACATCGCTAGCGATCTCGTTAGCGATGTGACACACCAGATCGCAGATGCGATCTGCCGAGATCGCACATGTGACCGGCGCTATAAAAACGACCTATGTGCGATCTCGGCAGATCGCATCTGCGATCTGGCGTGTCACATCGCTAACGAGATCGCTAGCGATGTCGCAGCGTGTAAAGCACCCTTAAGAGCCAGGTAAGTATCAATCTAAAAACATGGATCCCAGATGTTATAAACTGGAACAGTTTATTAGATCGAGTGGCTTTTAATCTTTTTTAAAGATAATTAATAGATTAATACACTGTTTAACAGCAGTAAAGGAAAGGGAAGATTTCCATTGGTCCCCCACCATAGCTCAGAGCAGATTTGTGGGATGTAGATATAAAGCCCTGATCCCCTGGTCTACCCTCCTGCATAAGTCAGTGTGGGAGAAAGCGCAGTACAGCTGTGTTTAGCTGTGTTACATTACAAGCCCTACTACCAGCTCTGCTCCTCTCACAGCACTGTCAGCTCTGCTGTACTGTCCCCCCCCCCACACTGCCTGTATGCAGATGAGTGTTCAAAGGATCATTACCACACTTATTTCTCTGGTGCTCAATTATAGTCAATCTTTAGTGAGATCAGAGTAGAGTGTCATTATATCTCAGGAGCATCCGAGAGCAGGCAGCCTTGCTTCGGAGTGAAATGTAACGATCTGTTCTCACTGCAGAGTTTGGAGTACAAGTTGCTTGAGTACAGCAAACATACAGTACATCACGCATGAGTACACCCCTCACATTTGTAAATACTTTAGCATATTATATCTATTTATTGGACAACAATGAGGATATGACACTTTGATACAATGTAAAGTAGTGTACAGCTTGTAAAACGGTAAATTTGCTGAGCCCTCTAAATAACTCTACACACAGCCATTAATATCTAAGCCGCTGGCAACAAAAGTGATTCCACACCCTAAGTGAAAATGGCCAAATTGTGCCCAAAGTGTCAATATTTTATATGGCCACCATTACTTTAAAGCACTGCCTTGATTCTCTTGGGCATGGAGTTCACTAGGGCTTCGCAGGTGCTACTTGATTCTGTTCCACTTTTCCATTACAACATTATGGCACTGATGGATGTTAGAGACCTTGAGCTCCTACATCTTCTGTGTGGGGATGCCCCACAAATCCATAGGGTTTAGGTCAGAGACTTGGAGCTTGGAGAGTCCAGCACCTTTATCCTCAGTTTCTTTAGAAAGGCAGTGGTCGTCTTGGAGGTGTGCTTGGCGTCATGTTGGAATACTGCCTTTCGGCCCAGTTTCCGAAGGTAGGGGATCATTCTTTGCTTTAGTATGTCACAGTACATGTTTGCATTCATAGTTCCCTAACTGAACTGTATCTCCCCACAGCTGGCAGCAATCATGCAGTCCCAAAATTTTGATTTTATACTCCTCACCTGCTTGCCGTCACACGCACTTGACATCATCGGAACCTAATAAGTTTATTTCAGTCTCATCAACTCACAGCACATGGTTTCAGTAATCCATGCCCTTAGTCTGCTTGTCTTCAGCAAGCGGTTTGCGGACGTTTATGGACATAATCTTTAGAAGAGGCTTCCTCCTGGGACAACAGCCATGCAGACCAATTTGATGCAGTGTGCAACAAATGCTCTGAGCACTGACAGGCTGACCCCACTTCCCAACCCCTTTAACCTCTGCAGCAATGTTGTCAGCACTCAAATGTCTATTTTGAAAGGGTCCTCTGGGATATATCCCAGAGGAGCATTGCAGCTATAAGACTCCTCACCACCGACAGCCAGATTGGTTTGTCAGTCTCCACAAGGAGAAAAGTTCTCACCTTAGACCCCACTTTAGCTTCTCATACAGCCAGATCAGATCTCATACTTTGCACTGACGAGGGACAATCATCCCGAAACACTGTGTCTGCAAATCGAGGTTCTGATTGGGCATAAATCCTAGGTCATATGAAAAGACTTGTTAAAGCCACTTTTGACTTTTAGGATTGCTACTTCCAATAGGTGGCACTAGAATTCGTCTCCTTCCTCCTTAAAGAGACAATTTCAATATTTTGAAAGGACAACCTTTGGATATGATCCTGAGCACATGTACTCAACTTCTTTGGCCAACCAGAGCGAGGCCTGTGTGAAGTTAAACCTGTCTTGTTAAACCTCTGTTGGTCTTGGCCACCATGTATGGTCTTGGCCACTGTGCTGCAGCTCAGTTTCAGGGTGTTGGCAATCTTTTTATAGCCTAGGCCATCTTTATGTACAGCAACAATTCTTTTTTCCAATTCTCAGAGAATTGTTCGCCATGAGATGGCATGTTGAACTTCCAGTGACCGGTAAGAGATTGTGGGAGCGATAACACCAAAGTTAACATACCTGCTCCCAATTCATACCTTAGACTTTGTAACACTAATGCGTCACATGACACCAAGGAGGGAAAATGGCTAATTGGGTACAATTTGGCCATTTTCATTTAGGGGTGTACTCACTTTTGCTGGTTGCGGTTTAGACATTAATGGATGTGCGCTGAGTTATTTAGAGGGAACACCAAGTTTACACTGTTATTCAAGTTGTACACTGACTACTTTACATTGTATGAAAATCAGATATCTTCAGTGTTGTCTCATGAAAAGATACAATAAAATATTTACAAAAATGTTAGGGGTGTATTCACTTTTGTGATATACTGTGTGATTGCTGACAGTAATCTGGAGAGTTTATAGTAGGGTTTGTAATGTGACACAGCTCAACTAAGCTGCACTGCCCCTCCTCCACACTGACTCATGCAGGAGGATAGACCAGGAGATCAGGGCTGCATCTTTAAAGCTTGCGGTCATGCTGGCATACTAGGGATGCCGGCATCTCTCTGTACCTTGTGCAGTGTACCTGCTTCCCTCTTCTCTGCCGCCGCGTATAAGTGCAGTCCCCGGCTGTGTTTGCCGGTGGATGCCCACGTTATGGTCGGCTCTGCTTCCACCTAGGCTGCAGGCTCTACACATGTGTGGGGTTTCCTGCTCTGCAGCCTAGGGGCTGCGCACACACACTTCCTCATCTTTTATAGGGAGATGTGCGCACCTTGATAAGGTGTCCCCAGCCTATTGCTGGGAGGCACCAGCTATTTATGGCTCCTCCCCCCTGATAGGAGGGGCAGAGTATTTTGTATGTGTTCCTCCTGAAGGGCTGGGGTATTCTGTTCCCGAGTCCAGTATACTGGCAATCCCCCTGGACTCCAGCCTGGTCCTGTGTCCTGTATTTGTGTTCCTACTGTGTGATTTACCCTGATATCCTGCCGTGTGATGTACCATGATATTCTGCCTTGTGATGTACCCAAAGCCCTGCTGTGTTACCTGTTATCCTGCTGTGTGATGTATCCGAAGTCCTTTTGTGTCCTGTGAATAAAGTCGCGTTTTATATAACCTGAAGTCTGGATATACCTACTGTGCCGACATCACTCTGCTGTGGTCCACGCCTGTGTCTGCACTGCCCTGTTGCGAGACGTGCTTGCTGTACTTGATGTCTGGTGTCTGAAGACCTCTGTTCGATGTCTGGAGCCTTACCCGGTGTCCGGTGTTTGATGACTTCTGCCCGCTGTCTGGAGTCTGACCTGATGTCCATGACCTATGCCTGTGGACCCATGCCTGATGTTGTACTCCTGGTGTCTCGTGCCTGATATCTGCTGGTGCTTACCTTGCTCGTTCCTGTTCAGGTCCATGCTCTATGTTCTGCTTCCCTAGTCTGGCTGTCACCCTGGCTGTCACAATATCTGCTTCTTGGCCTGGGAGTGGCGCCTGGCGTCCCGCCTTGCGGCAGGCGCTTAATCAAGACCCTCCATCTGCTAAAGGTTAAGTCCGGGTTCCCCCTGTGGTCCAGTGGGTCCACTCTTTCAGACACTCACCGCCTTCCTGGATCTGCTGGCGGTGAGGTCGTGACACTTGCATAGTTGGAAATCTTCTGTAAGCTATGGTGGGGTCATTTTTCTTTTCTTCGAGTTTTGCTGCCTGTTTATGATTGGTCAGCATCATACAGGGAGAACTACAATCCCCCAGTAAAAACTTTCTGATAACATCCAGTTGGCCTTACATCCTATGCCAGTTCAAAATGAAAAATTGTGGAAGGTCCTCTGTAATCGCTGTTTAAACCATTTAACCACTGAGAATTTTTTTTTGTTTTTTCATTTCTTCCACATGGTCTCCCAAGAGGAATAAAGTTTTTTTTTATTTTTCAACTGACATTGTTTGAAGGCTTATGTTTGTGGTGGAATGAGCTAAAGTTAAGTTACACCATTCATTTTACCATAGGACATACTGAAAAACGTGGAAAAATTTCCAAGTGCGAAAAAAAAGGTTTTTATTTGGTTTTGTTATGGTTTTCATTATATCATGATTATACAGGTCAGTACAATTACGCAGATACAAAATTTATGTAGTTTTTTTTATTTTTTAGGTAATGAAATAGATATATAGATATAAAAAATATTGGGTTTGTGTTACCATTTTCTGAAACCCGTAATGGCTTTATTTTTCCCATTGATACAGCTGTGTGAAGGCTTCTTTTAGTCATCAGCAGTTGATGGTTTTATTTATGCCAATTTGGAGTACAAACAACATTTGATCATTTGTATCACTTTTATTTCTTTATTTTTAAAAGGATGGGAAAAAAAAAAAAAAGGATTTGATTTTTTTTTTTAGAGATTTTTAAAACCTTTTTTTCTTTCTATTTAATATTGACTCCCCCTAGGGAAATTGAATCTTCGGTTGTCCAATCGTTTATATTGCAATACAATTGTATTGCAGTGCATAGTATAAAGTGAATATTGCAGTCTTCTATGAAGCTGAGCCAGTGGCTGAGCTTCACAGGAGTACCAAGACTCAAGATTTCATTGACTGGGACCTTCAGCAAGCTTTCACCTACCATTACAATCTATCGGTGGTCCGAAATTGCGTTAAGGGAGGCGGATTGCAGCGGGTGCGCATGAGAACCAGCAACTGCACCACTTATACACCTCCGGCTGCTGCAGTTAGTCACCAGAACATAGCTCTGTCACATACTTAGCATCTTACCACATAAGCTTAGCTTCTGAGCCTGCTATACACAACCAAACCTGCTCCATGATGGATATATCTGTCATAGAGTGTTAAGGGGTTAAGCTGCAGTCACATGTCCATATTTAAGAGTCTGTGTATGGACCCAAATTCCAAGTATGGCAGCAGATCTCCTTACCTGAACTAAAAGCCTTATACATACCCAAGGTAGTTAGTCGGGTGTCAGGAGACCGGTGATCAGTCCAGGGATTGCAGTCCATACACAGATGGTGAAATACAGCCTTGTAAAAAGTTATTCTATACCTAATAAACCGTGTTATAATTCCACTTATACTCATCTCCGGTGCCTGCGCCGTTCTGACGGTGTCAGAGCTCACGTTACTGAGGCTTACATGAGGTTGTAACAACATGCGAGCCCCGCTTCCAAAGACCGCTAACTTCTCTCTCCTCACTTTGAACTTTTATAGTGAATCAATCACAATCACCTCATGTGGAAAAGAATTCCACAGTTTCATTGCGCTTACAGTAAAGAATATTCATCTGTGATGATTATTAAAATGGGTGGTTCGAAGACCAAAAGAAACTTTAATCCAAATCCCTTTTATTTAGTGCCATAATCTAAACTAATTTCTAATATAGTTGCATTAAAAATTCCCTATCCTTTCCTAACTACACTACCTAACTGTTATTTGCATTTCTCCCCCATCTTTCTGTGTCATGATGGTTTGTTTGAGAATCCCAGTGCAACCTTGGATACTCAGACACCATCATCATCAGTGACACTCATTTCAGTGGCTGGCCTTGACCTTGTGTGCTGTCATTGTGCAATGGGCACAATGACAGCGCACTCTCTTTTGCCAGCTCAAATCAGTAGTAGGGAGCTGGCAACAGAGCAGAACGCATTAGTAGGAGTTGTCAGGATTCCCAGTGTTCAGAGATCAGCGCCGCCCCCACAAGTGACATCACTTTCCAGGGCGGCATTGATCTATTAACGCCGGGTACTAACCACTCGCACTAACAGTGTGCTTTGCCCTGTTGCCGGCTGCTGACTACTGATCTTAGCAGGCAAATGAGAGCGTGCTGTCATTGTGCCCATTGCACAATAACAGTGCACAGGGGTAGAGTAGGGACTAACTTTCAGGGATGGGGCAGAGGCTGCGACAATGATCAGGAATCTCAAATAAAGCGTCATCACACAATCACACAGGAATTATGGGGATAAAAAAAATTAATAAACAGTAGTTAAGGAAAGGTAGGGAATTTTTCATGGAAACATACGAGAAATTAGTTTAGCTATGGTATTAAATAGATAGGGATTTAGATTAAAATATCTTTGACTTTCGGAACACCCCGTTAAATCTTTTTCTCCTCTAGGCGTAGAGGGTGCCTACTTCTCCTCATTGAAAGCCTAGTTGTAAAAAGATCATTAGAAGGATCTCTGTACTATCCAGTCATATATTTGTATACTGTAAGAAGATTGTCCCAAAGCCTTCGTTTTTCCAAATTGAATAACTCCAACTTAGTAAACGCCAGTTCACACTTGGAAATTGGGCTTTAGAGAATACTGCAGATTTTCTAATCCATAGCAGGTCAATTCTACGTAGATACTCTAATCAAATTTTAAGCAGATTTGACCTCTGCAAAATATAAAATTCACTGAAAAGCTGCTCCAAAATTTTCATGTAATGTAAACCCAACACAGGTTTAACAGTAAAATGATGGTCTGCAGCGCGTCACCACTACTGCAATATACGGTAGTGACTGAGCTACAAAACTCCACTTATGTAACTGCTCCAGTAGATGGCAATGTTATACCAAGAAACTGGAGAGACCCAGGCCGTGGGAAGATCTGGTCCTGACAATAAGTGGGTGGCTGAAGAATGACTTGGAACCTAATTTACTTTTCAGAATTCATTTTTATTACTGGGTCTGATCTCCGCTGTTGACCCGGCACAACATACACAACAACAAACACTGCTTGGACTTCACAGCGTATGGAGAGTGTTGCCTTGTATCTGAGTGTCGGCATCTCCATAATTTGGCAGAAGAAAAAATAAAATGTGCGCTGGGACTGCAGTTGTGAGGCACAGATGTTTAAGTGCACATAGTCCTTTCCAAAAGAGAAATCGAGACCATGGTCAAATATAACCGGAAGGACAAACTTCTAAATGGTTTTTCAGAGACCTAGGGCCAATGGTTTATTGGCTTAACTACCTCTCAATTAGTAACTTTGTGATTTATGCCAAATTCAAAGCGAACTGCGCCTTTCTTCAGCTTTCCTTCTAGTTTTCTGATTTTTACGTCAATGTGGCTTTTCCAGATATTATAGAGAGATTCATGAAATGCGTTTTTTTTGGTTTTGTTTTATAAAAGTGACAATATTTGACATAACTCTACTCCAGTCCCCCCCAGTAGTTACATACATAGTTACCTAGGTTGAAAAAAGCCCTAGGTCCATCTAGTTCAACCTTCCTCCACCAATTATACATTTTGTCCTTAAGTCATTTATAACCAACAATGTTGTGTGTAGTGAGGAAATCATCCAGCCCTTTTTTAAAAGCTGTTATAGTATCAGCCATTACTACCTCTTGTGGTAGTGTATTCCACAGCCTGACCGCTCTAACTGTAAAGAACCCTTTCCTATTTAGCTGTCGGAATCGCTTTTCTTCCACTCGCAGTGAGTGCCCCCTGGTCCTTAGTATTGTCTTTGGAAGAAATAATGTATAGGGGAATAATGAAAAGCAGAACTGTTATGGGAATAAAAGAATGAAAAATACAATGAACTATCTGGAAAAATGAAAAACATGAAAATGGAATATGCATAACTGCTATGAATAAAAGGAATATAAGAGATGTTTAGCAGGTGAGGTTATACATAGGTTAGTGACCCCAAAAAATAGAGATTACCTTGGCGTTGGTTTTGAGGCTCTTTTGCATTGATCAATACAATGGCTAAATAGCTTATATTCCTATTATTCATAGCAGTTATGCATATTCCATTTTCATGCTTTTCATTTTTTCAGATAGTCCATTGTATTTTTCAGTCTAGTATTCCCATAGCAGTTCTGCTTTTCATTATTCCCCTATACATTGTGACTAGTGTGAAACTCTTTATCCTATTGTATAGTTATAGGTTTTTTGAGTTTTGCACCTTGTTCACACCATGAGTTCCAAACGTACACTCTTTAATTAATTTTGAAGAAATAAGTCATGTGTTTGGAGAGATTCATTTTATGCTAGCAAGAAAGTCACATTTTTTTTTTTTTGTTTTGTTTTTTTTTTAGATATTTTGCAACTTATTTCTCCAAAAAATAAGTAGTAAAACCAGTAAAGTCTATGGTTCCACTTGTAAATAGCTTCCAATACGAGCGCATCGGAAGCGATATGCTAATGACCCTCTGCTCTGAGCGTCAGCCGAGGGTCATGTGACTGATCGGATCTTGCAATCATATCACAGCTGTGGAGAAGAGGGAGGGAGCACTTCTCCCCATCTCCTCCGCTGCCTGTCTCTGCGTATATCGCACTGCGGTCGGATTACATGCGAGTGCAGTGTGAAGTTTCACATGAAGTTGCACATAGACTTGTATGAGGGTGTGTGAGCCGAGACTAGCTAACAAACGCAGCATGCTGTAGTATGAGAAATCAATTGCAGATGGACACTGCCACATAGTTTTGCACTAAAGTGAGAGCAATCTGTTGTTTTATCGGCTTGCAATCGTGCAAAACAGAAGCAAAACCGAGCCCTTAAGGGCAGGAAAAAAAAGGTCAATGTTGGGCTATGTGCAAAAGTCAAGAATTTCATGTGCCATTTTGATGAATTTGGGGAAAAAAAAAAAAATGTAAAAACCACAAGTCAAAACACAAAAGCAACAAAAAAAAAAAAAAAAAAATCCAGGAAATGATGAAAAATAGTTTGGAAAGCTGACGGGACTACTAGGGGAGATCTGACTTAGGCCCGTTTCACACGTCAGTGAAAAACACTGACGTTTTTCACTGGCGTGTAAAACACGCACATGTCCCTGCGTGTGCCGTGAATCACGGCACACGTGGGTTGTCTAAGTGCAATCCGGGCTCCGTTCTCCGTGGCCCGTGATTGCACTTAGTAATCAACTCACCTGTGCGCGCTCCTGCTCTCCATAGTGCTGATCACTCCCGTGGTGCAGCATCCGGCCAGCGGTGACTCCCGCAGCACCTGCTTCCGGGTCGGCTGTGTCGCGCATCATGAATATGCGCGACAATAATGAGCCGGCTCAGAAGCAGCAGGGAGAACGGGCTGCAGAGGACATCGCTGGACATCAGGTGAGTTAAAATGTTTTTTATTTTAAAAGCACGTTTTTTTTCTGGCACGTGTCTCACGGACCACACCACTGCGTGGTCCGTGGGACATCAGTGATGTCAGAAAAAAATGGACATGTCTCCGTGCAGCAATCACGGACACGCGGGTACGCCGCACGGAGACACGTGCAGTGTAAAATCACTGACGTGTGAGCAGACCCATTCATTATAATGTGTCTGCGTATGTCAGTGATTCTGGTACGTTTAAAAAAAAAGCACAAACGTCCCAGAATCACTGACGTGTGAAACAGGCCTAAAATGGTGTGGCCCCTGTGAGCTTTTCCCTGCCCCACTTTGCAGGTAATTAACAGGTTCCCACCATGCGTGTAGGGAGAGGCCTGGTAATGGCGTACAGCAGGGCAGGAAAAGCCGAATGGGGATGTAAATCAGACTAGTTAGGCCCTATAACTTTTCTCTGAAACGCTGCAGTGTTTTACAGGTTCCTCTAAGGAGAGGTCTCCTTTAAGCCTCTGATAGCGGGCAGGAAAAGATTTGCACTAGCCCCCTTCCACTTTTGTTAAAGAACTCTAGGTATTGAAGAAAGAAAGTTAAAATTAACAAATTATAGCACACACCATCATTTCTGTCTTTTATGCCAGTTTGTGGTGTAAAAGCAATAAGAGGTGGCCCCTACAGTGTTTAAGAGTAGAGTAAAGGCCGCTTTACACGCTGCGACATCGCTAGCGACGTCGCTAGCGATCGCACCCGACCCCGTCATTTGTGCATCACGGACAAATCGCTGCCCATTGCGAACAATATCGGAGGTACGCGTCACACGTACTTACCTGCCTAACGACGTCACTGTGGCCGGCGAACAGCCTCTTTTCTAAGGGGGAGGTTCGTGCAGCGTCACAGTGACGTCACACAACAGGCGTCCAATAGAAGCGGAGGGGTGGAGAGCAGCCGCATGAAGGTCACGCCCACCTCGTTGCCGGAGGACGCAGGAACGCTGTTAGTCGTTACTGGGGTGTCCCACGTAGCGATGTGTGCTGCCTCAGGAACGACAAACAATCTGCGTCCAGAACAAAAAACTATATTTTGAAAATGAACGACGCGTCAACAATCAACGATTTGGTGAGTATTTTGGATCGTTAGCGGTCGCTCGTACGTGTCACACGCAACAACGTCGCTAACTAGGCCGGATGTGTGTCACGAATTCCGTGACCCAAGCGACATCTCGTTAGTGATGTCATTGCGTGTAACGGGGCCTTAAGGCTATGTGCAAATGTTGAGTATTTGGTTGCAGAAATTTCTGCATCTCTTAGTAAAAACACCATTTTTTATGCGTTTTTTTTTTTGCATACATTTTTTTCATTGCTTTCAAATGGTGAAAACGCTGCTAACATACTGAAAGAACTGACATGCTGCAGAATATTTTCTGCAAGGAAAAAAAAAAAGCAACATGCACACAGCACTTGAAGTTTCTCATTGGCTTTGCTGGCATATCCTTGTTTACCGTTTTGTTACAAATCTGCAGTAAAAAAAAAAAATAATAAAAAAAATAAATAAATAATAATTGCATAAAAAAAATTACGCTGAAAACCACACTGTGTGAAGACAGCTTAAAGCATTTAGGGAATGTGAACACGCTACAGAAATTTTTTGCAAAAAATCTGCCCCTTCTGGCAGAAAAACGCATATGTTTCTTGGTGTGGTTTTTTTTCATGCTTTTTTTTTTTTTTTTAAAGCAATTGCTGGATTGGCTAAAAAAATGCAGGACAAAAACGCACCAAGAATTAAGATGCAGCAGACTTATTTCTGCACCAAAATCTGCAAGGAAAAAAAAAAAAAAAAAAAGCAATGTGTGCACAGCACTTGTGAAATCTCAGACTTTGCTGGCTTCAGAATAGCCATGCAGATTTTGGCGCAGATTTCTATAAAATAAAAAAAAAAACGCATCAAAATCTGCATTGAAAAAAAATGTGCCATGCGCACATAGCCTAAAAGAAAATGCTTGACACAGATGAAAAATGTTAACTCTGTGTCTCCAAGAATCCCGCCTGGCCCGCCTTGATTGACAGGTCTCTTTCCATTAGCATATCTGATGTACGGTTTCTGATTTAACTTAAAATAAACTAGTCTGTTGGAAATTTATGGTGTCTTTCTTAAGACAATATATATCTGACAGTCTTCCTTTAAATAAACAAAAATATGTATTATCTTTTAACATGACTAATATATATATATATATATATATTATATATATATATATATATATAAAAAATAAGCCGCGTCTATTTTCCTGAATTCCGGAGTTTACACACTAATTAATATATATATATATATATATATATATATATATATATATATATATATATATATATATGTGTGTAAACTCCGGAATGCAGGAAAATAGATGCGGCTTATTTCATTATATATATATATATATATATATATATATATATATATATATATATATATATATATATTAAAAAAAAAAATAAAAATAATAGAGCATGAAAAATGTTTTACCGTCAATAATGTTAGAGATATATATATCTATATATATATACGGTATATATATATAATATCTGAGCTGTGAGATCTCTACATGTCTCTCACAGACTTTCTGAAAGGGAGGAAAAAAAAAAAAAGCAGCATGTGGACAAATTAAAACAAGAAAACGCTGCTGAGGGCTACACGGGGAAGAGTTAAGGCTGAGATCCCCAGACTTGGGCCACCCAGCTAGTCTGCAAATGCACTGTCCTGCATTCCCAATGGATTTCCTATCAGTCAGTTTAGGGACATTTTACATAAACATTCCCCTTGAAATGACTAAAGGCTCCTTTACCTTCAAGCAGGGTGTTTCCTTGGCTTTCAAATTTAAGACGTTCATCAGAAGAATCTCTGTGTATTTGATTTCGCTCGCCCTTGTTGGGGAGAAACCGCATCGGTTTCAAACTATTTCGGGTTCCTCAGTTTCAAAGTAAAAGAGAAGGAAACAGATTTTCTGACTGCGCTCAGCGTAAGCAAAATCAAAAAGGGATTAAGAATTTGCTTTGTGTATACAATGTAAGTTATAAATACGACGAGGGTAATCCGAGTCACGTCTTGGAAGGAGAAGGCGATTTGAAATTATTGATGTGCCAAGTGTTCAATCAGTAATACGCACAATCTGAGATTTTAACTAATGCCGAGCCTAAATTCATCTACATGGACCACAACTATCCCTGCTGACAAGATCAGAATGCAAAAATAAATCAATAAATTGCATCCTTTAAAAGACTTTAATAATATAAACTTACCGCAAACTAACATAGAAACGCCAAATTTAAGCGTAAAGGAGGAATTATTTTATAATCCACCAGAAAAGGACTTACTGGAAAGGAGAAATTAGAAGAAAATATTTTTTTGCAAATATGAATATAGATTTTAAATATTCTGAAAGTTTTCCTTTCTTATCCAAAGTGAAAGTAAACTTTAAGTAGTTACTCCTATGGGACCATCGGACTGTGCGCTGCTCAGAATCCGAAATCCAAGAAGCTCCACAGTTTAGCTCTGTTTATTGGAGCGATATTCTGATTAAGGACGAGAACAAGTGGAAGTGAATTCTGCTTTGACTGCACCAGTTATCTATCTCTATATCTATAATCTATCTCTCATATATATTATATTATTTATATATATATATATATATATATATATATATATATATATATATATATATATATATATATATATATATATATATATATATATATATACACACACTTATGGAAAACTACAATAAAAATAAATATAGAAATTACAATAAAATAAAATGCTAAGTAAAATTTACATATTGTGTTCATTTAAATGAGAAAAAAAATAAAAAAGGGAAATTAGATATAGTAGCCTTCTTTTAGGATTCTTAAGGGCACTTTACACGCTGCGATATCGCTATCGATATCTCTAGCGAACGTACCCGCCCCCGACGATTGTGAGTCAGGAGCAAATCGCTGCCTGTGGCACACAACATCGCTTACACCCGTCACACGGACTTACCTTCCGTGCGACGTCGCTGTGGCCGGCGAACTGCCTCCTTTTTAAGGGAGCGGTTCATGCGGCATCACAGCTACGTCACGCGGCAGCTGTCCAATAGAAGCGGAGGGGCAGAAATGAGCGGCGGAATATCCCGCCCACCTCCTTCCTTCCTCATTGCCGGTGGACGCAGGTACGGAGATGTTCGTTGCTCCTGCGGTGTCAAACATAGTGATGTGTGCTGCCGCAGGAATGACGAACTAGCGGCATGCACCACCAACAATATTATGAAAAGGAGCGACGCGTCAACATTTTTTGACGTTTTGGCAATCGTTGATAATCGCTCCTAGCTGTCACACGCTGCGATGTCGCTAACGACGCCGGATGTGCGTCACAAACACAGTGACCCCGACAATATATCGTTAGCGATGTCACAGCGTGTAAAGCACCCTTTACTCCACACATCCTGACATACACATATATGAAACAAGAATCTATGTATTCAAAAAGCTATAGAGGAGAATACAATGCCAACAAACATATACCATATCAATTAAAACTAAATCTAGAAAATGTATAAGTTATATAAAGGGAACCTGTCATCAGGATTTTCCCTTATGAGCTGCGGTCACTACCAGTGATCCCTTATATACATGTTAGAATACTGTATATAAGAACCCAGGCTGATCTGTATAATGTAAAAAAAGAGCTTTTATTATACTCCCCTGAGGGTATCCAGTCCGATGGGTGTTGTGGCTTTCCATCTGGTGCCTCCTCCATCTTGTGCAATCACCATTCTTCTATCCAGCCCCATCTGCAAGACATATCTTGTGTCCATTGCGCTCCTGCGCATGGGCATTTTGATCTGCCTGGTTGAGGGCAGATCAAAGTACTGTAATGCACAGGCACGAGAAGAGGTCAAAGACCACCCGCGCATGCGCACTATAGTACTTTAATCTGCCCTCAGCCAGGCAGATCAAAGTGTGCCTGCACACGACCGCAATGAAAACCTTTGAATCAATGATGCAGAACGTGTCTTGCACACGGGGCTGGGCAGGAGGACGACAACTTCACAAGATGGAGGCACCGGGCCGAGAGCAGCAACACTCACATTGCCAAAAGTACCAATACCTAGTTTAATAACCACAGTATCACTGTGCTTGACTGGCCAGCAAACTGGCCTGACCTAAATCCCATAGAGAATCTTTGGGTTATTGTCAAGAGGAAGATGAGAGACACCAGACCCAACGAGCTGAAAGCTGCTATCAAAGAAACCTGAGCTTCCATAACACCTCAACAGTGCCACAGGCTGATCACCTCCATGCCACATTGCCGCATTGATGCAGTAATTCATACAAAAAGAGCCCTGACCAAGTATTGAGTGCATTTACTGTACACACTTTTCAGTAGGCGCCAACATTTCTGAGTGTAAAATCATTTTTTCAGTTGGTCTTATATAATATTCTAATTTTCTGAGATAATGACTTTTGGGTCTTCATTGGCTGTAAGCCATAATCATCAACATTAACAGAAATGAACACATGAAATAGACCCCTCTGTGTGTAATAACTCTATATAATATATGTGTTTCACTTTTTGTATTGAATTACTGAAATAAATTACATTTTTGATGACATTCTAATTTACTGAGATACGTTTACGGTATATGTATAATGCGTTATGTCAGAGCTCTGTACACTTTGGGAAGAGATACAATTGGGAGGACACAGACGTGGCTCATGGCCAGGACACTAAATGCTAGATTTCAACAAGCGATTCATTTTTAAACACATGACACATGACACATCCAACTACAGAAACCAATGCCAAGTGGATGGTAAGAGATCTAGTCAGACACCCACAATGCCACTTCTCACCGTTCAGAGGATTACATTATACAAGGGCTTCACTCAGACATTTTACTTTATGAGCTGCATTTGATTTAGGAAAACAAAAAAAAAAAAGTTGCCAATATATTCGTGTATAACGGAGGTGCCACAATCTCTTAAAGGGAACCTGTCACATTGAACATGCAGTCTATTATGTGGGCAGCATGAAATAGAGCAAGAAAAGTGGAGTAGAATCATTTAGGGGCACTTTGCACGCTGCAACATCGCAAGCCGATGCTGCGATGCCGAGCGCGATAGTCCTCGCCCCCATCGCAGCTGCTGTGAAATCATTGTGATAGCTGCCGTAGCGAACATTATCGCTACAGCAGCTTCACATGCACTCACCTGACCTGCGACGTCACTCTGGCCAGCGACCCGCCTCCTTATTAAGGGGGCGGGTCGTGCGGCGTCACTGCGACGTCACACGGCAGGTGGCCAATAGGAGCGGAGGGGCGGAGATGAGCGGGATGTAAACATCCCGCCCACCTCCTTCCTTCTGCATAGCCGACGGGAGCCGCGGTGACGCAGGTAGGAGATGTTCCTCGCTCCTGCGGCTTCACACACAGCGCTGTGTGCTGCCGCAGGAGCGAGGAATAACATCGGACCGTCGCATCAGCGTAATTATGGAATTCGCCGACGCTACACCGATGATACGATTACAACGCTTTTGCGCTCGTTAATCGTATCATCTAGGATTTACACACTACGATGTCGAGAGCGACGCAGGAAGTGCGTCACTTTCGACGTGACCTCACCGACATTGCACCTGCGATGTCGTAGTGTGCAAAGCCCGCCTTAGTTTTATGGGGTAAAATTCAGTAAAAATTCTATTTTAATCATGAAAATTCCAGGTCATTTTGGGATTGGGAGTCTGGTGATGTAAAGGAGCCTGTGAGCAGTTTCATGCCGCCTGAACGACAGGCAATGCAAATACTTCAGGCTCCCTCACGGCTTCACTAAACTGTCTAATTTTCAGGCAGTGCAAATTTAGACTAGACCGTCTTAAAGGGAACCTGTCAGTTGCACTATGCACCCAGGACCACGAGCAGTTCTGGGTGCTTATTGCCAATCCCTGCCTAACTGTCCCTGTATCTAGTAGCACAGATAAAGAGACCTTTAGAAAAAATATTTCTAAAGATTCTTTATAATATGCAAATGATGGGCTGGGACTAGTCACAATGGAGTTACGTCCCTTGGCTAGTCGGCCCCCTTAGCATGTTATCACGCCTGTGGGCGTGCTAACATGCTAATGAATGCACAGCATCAGACGCATGGTTGCTCTCACCTGTACTACCACCGCTAGTTTTCAGCTCAGTGTGCACAATCAGACTGGACTTCCGGTCATGCACATTACATCAGTTTGAAGGCTGGGACCCCTGCACCCGGCTTCTTAGTACACATGACTGGGACTTCTGATCATGCGCACTGAGCCAAATTTCAGCGTCGGGCACGGTGGCAGCACAGAGCGGTGAGATCGACCATACCTCTGACGCTGCGCATTCATTAGCATGTTAGCACGCCCACAGGAGCGTCCTTACATGCTAAGAGGGCTAACTAGCCAAGGAAAGTAATGCCCTCATGACTAGTCCCTTCGCTCATTAGCATGTAAGAAAGAATCTTCACAAATACTTTTTCTAAAGATCTCCATGTATGCCACTAGATACAGGGATGGTTAGGTAGGGATTAGCAATATGCACCCAGAACTGCTCGTGGTTAGTGGTGCATATTGAACCTGACAGGTTCCTTTTAAAACAAGACAAATTTATCACAGAGGTTTATGCGGTTTGATCATTTTAGCCCATTGTTAAGTTGTCTAGCCTTATACACAATTTATTAGTTGTCCAACTTTGTGCCTTTTACATCATGTTCCATTTACTGGAAAGTCACCCCTAATTTAACTCTGAGCCATACACACTTGTATGGTAAGTAAGGTACAAAAATTGACTTAAAAACACAGAATAAATGTGTTACAAGGCACGTAAGACAGCTTTTTTGGTGCAGAGTTCTGGAGCCTTCAGCTTTGTAAATCTCCTCAAATGTTTCAAAGGCTGAGGAATTCAGAGGGGACACGAGTTAATAAATAGGCCATAAAATTGGAAAAATAAAACACGTCAGCTTAAAGGACCAGTCTGGAGTTTTCCCACCTCTAAGTAAAATGTGACCTCTTCATTAAGGAATAGGTAAAATATAGAGGGGAACTGCCCCCCTGAGTGTTCTCACGGTACTGGGATGGTCTTCCCTAAAGCGTAGAAGTAGCAAAAATGAACCGTTGTCTCTAATGAGGCAGCCAGTCTGTATGTCATGTTAGCTGTGGTTCACACTGCATGAGTATTCTTAAACGTGAGTTCATAAAATGTGCCCCCAATGCATTATTTTGTGCAACATTTTTCAGAAAAGATGATAAAAAAATGCTGTAATTTTACCACATGTTGTAAAATTGTGGCAAAAAGAACCACCCCAAAACCTAGCTGTGTGAACACACGCTTACAGGTTCAATACAGCTCATACAAGTCACCCCCCATCAAATATATCAATTCTAAAAAGAAAAAATGTGACCATATCCATTTCTGGCATAAAACAAACTTACCTTTCTTTATCAATGCCCAGCGGATTAGCAGGTCTTTGAGACAGAGGAGATATTCCTTTATTTCTGTCTGTGCGCAAGTCATAATAATTCAGCTCTTCCACCCAGACTGCTGACTGATCCAAAATACCTACAACCACAAAACAAGTAAAAACATGAGAGCCGCAAAAGCAGAGGATTTCCTTCTCTACACATCTAATATTGTCCGATTCCTGACTATCACGTTTTGCTGTAAAGCTGTGGATGTTGCAGCCAGATGTCTATGAAAGGGGTCACCTACTACCTGGCCACCCTTTTTTAAATGATGTAGACCCGTTTGTAAGATGAATCCCCCTTGTACTCCTCTCCGAAGGCTGATCTAGCGATGTCGGCGCTGGGTGTCTCATGCCATTGTTATACCACGAGAGCCCTGCAGCCATTTTTGTTACATTTTTGTGTCACTTTAGTTATAGTAGCCGGACTGATTAGTAAAGCGTTGCTGATCTGCTTGTACCTTTCTTGTTTAAAGAAAATATTTTCTTCTTTTGCAGGTCATGTGCCATTTCTTTTCCATGTGGTGCCATTGCTGACAGGATGAAATGGGAAGGGGCATTCTTTGTTAAGTACCAATTTTTTGTAGTGAACTGTCTGCTGGACTCCTGTTTAATTAGACTTATCTATGAATTACACTTAACTGTTGAATTCTTGTTAATTTTGAGTTTTGTTGTTTAAAAACTTTAGATATACGCCTAAGATTTTCATTGGGGTGTAATCCTTATGCAACATGGTCTTTATTAAGGGGTACTTTGCACACTGCGACATCGCAAGCCGATGCTGCGATGCCGAGCGCGATAGTCCCCGCCCCCGTCGCAGCTGCGATATCCTTGTGATAGCTGCCGTAGCGAACATTATCGCTACGGCAGCTTCACATGGACTCTCCTGTCCTGGGACGTCGCTCTGGCCGGCGACCCGCCTCCTTATTAAGGGGGTGGGTCGTACGGCGTCACGGCGACGTCAGACAGCAGGCGGCCAATAGGAGCGGAGGGGCGGAGATGAGCGAGATGTAAAACATCCCGCCCACCTCCTTCCTTCCGCATATCCTACGGAAGCCACGGTGATGCCGGTAGGACATGTTCCTCGCTCCTGCGGCTTCACACACAGCGATGTGTGTTGCCGCAGGAACGAGAAACATCGGACCATCACGTCAGCGTAATTATGGATTATGCCGACGCTATACTGATGATACGATTACGACGCTTTTGCGCTCGTTAATCGTATCATCTAGGCTTTACACACTACGATGTCGCCTGCGATGCCGGATGTGCGTCACTTTCAATTTGACCCCACCGACATCGCACCTGTGATGTCGTAGTGTGCAAAGCCCGCCTCAGTGTTAAAAAAAAATACTTTTTATGGCGTGCAAAATAAATCTTGCTTGCAATTAATGGCCCACATTTGTGAGAGTATTTTGTAATAAGGTATCCAACAGAAAATAATTCTGAAAGAAAATTTTCCATGCAAAGATGGGTACAAAGGCCACTCTTGCTTACAAAAACCCAATGTGAGAAGCATCCTCAGAGAGTGTGTGCGGAGGCTGCTACACAGTGGATAGAGGTATTGAAGCCTCTCTGAAGGGATCCCCTGAAGTGAAAGAGGGTCCGCTTCATCTAAGTGTAGTCAGTGTGTGAGGGCTGCTATGCCTGCATGAAAGAACCACGTGCAGAGGTGTGAGTTTGCTCACTGGAGTCAGTAGTGGAAGGTCGGCAAAGGATACGGACCGTAGTATCGCGAGTGTATTCCTGGATGGAATCCAGATCCACTAGAATACTTGAAGTGTATTATATTGCTTGAGAAATACGGTAGCTGTGAACTGTGCGGACGTACCGAAAATGTTACGGACTTGAAATCCAGGTGTTTAACTTGCGAAGTACAAGCAATCTACAGAAACCATCTTCTAAAAGGAAGTCTTTCTTTTGCTACCTATAAGAAGCAAGCCAAATTATTAAAACCCCTTCAATTCAGTAAGTGCATTATTACAAAAATATGAATAAATATAATAATATATAATTATATTTATTAAATATTTTTGTCATAATGCACTTGCTGAATTGAAGGGGTTTACTCATTTGGCTTGCTTCTTAGATTTTGCTTTAGCTTTATGTTTTGGATCATTGTCTTGTTGAAAGACAAATCTCCTCAGGTCTTTTGCAGACTCCAAAAGGATTTCTTCAAGAGTGGTCCTGTATTTGGCTCCATCCATCTTCCCATCAATTTTAACCATCTTTCCTGTCCCTGCCGTAGAAAAGCAGGCCCAAACCATGATGCTGCCACCACCATGTTTGACAGTGGGGATGGTGTGTTCAGGGTGATGAGCTGTGTTGCTTTTACGCCAAACATATCGTTTGGCATTGTGCCCAAATAGTTTGATTTTGGTTTCATCTGACCAGAGCACCTTCTTCCACATGTTTGGTGTGTCTCCCAGGTGGCTTGTGGCAAACTTTAAATGACACTTTTTATGGATATCTTTGAGAAATGGCTTTCTTCTTGCCACTCTTCCATGAAGGCCAGATTTGTGCATTATAAGACTGATTGTTGTCCTATGGACAGACTCTCCCACCTCAGCTGTAGATCTCTGCAGTTTATGCAGAGTGATCATGGGCTTATTGGCTGCATCACTGATCAGTCTTATCCTTGCTTGAGATGAAAATTTGTATGGACGGCCGGGTCTTGGTAGATTTGCAGTGGTATGATACTCCTTCCATTTCAATATGATCGCTTGTACAATGCTCCTTGGGAGTTTAAAGCTGTGGAAATCCTTTTGTAACCAAATTCAGCTTTAAACTTCTCCACAACAGTATCACGGACCTGCCTGTTGTGTTCCTTGGTCTTCATGATGCTATCTGCACTTTAAACAGAACACTGAGACTATCACAGAGCAAATGCATTCATACGGAGAATAGATTACACACAGGGGGCTTATATTTATCATCATCAGTCATTTAGGACAACATTGCATCATTCGGAGATTTTCAATGAACTTCTGGAGTGATTTTGCTGCACTGAAAGTAAAAGGGGATGAATAATATTGCACGCCTCACTTTTTAGTTTATTCATTTTTACAAAAGTTTAAAATAAGCAATAAATTTCCTTCAACTTCACAATTGTGTCCCACTTGTTGATTCTTCACCATAACACTAACATTTTTATCTTTATGTTTGAAGCCTGAAATTTGGGAAAAGGTTGAAAAATATATATCTATCTATAGAATTCACAAGTGCTTAAATGAATGTTCATGAGCCCTGCTGTGCATAAGAGAGGGTTAAGTCATACTTGCTTCTGGGAGGTCCTAGCAAACATACAATGCCCCATTGGTAGGGAGATAAACATTTGGAGTACCTCTGCAGAAATCTCTTTCTGCTCTGTAAGAAGCTGGTAGTAAAAGCACTTTGTGTTACAAGCAAAGGACATTGCCTTGTTACTTTGTAGGGGTCAAGTCAGAATGTGATGTCTGTTGGAGGTTTAGGTTAGAAAGATTTTTGAACACATGTTTGTGAAGGATGCTTCTGTCATACAGAACTGTATAGGCATAAGTGGTATATACAGTTAAAACCAGAAGTTTACATACACTATGTAAAAAGACACATCTGCATGTTTTTCTCACTGTCTGACATGAAGTCAGAATAAACCTTTCCTGTTTTAGGTCAATTAGGAACCAAAATTATTTATATTTGTCAAATGCCAGAATAATGAGAGACAGAATGTGTTAAGGCATTTTTATTATTTTCTGCAAAGTCAAACATTTACATTACATTAGTATTTGGTACCATTGTCCTTAAACTGTATGATTTGTTCAAGCGTATTAAATATCCTTCCACAAGCTTCTCACAATAGTTGGTAGGAATTTGGGCCCATTCCTCCCGACATAACTGGTGTAACTGAGCCATGTTTGTAGGTCACCTTGCTCGCACCGGCCTTTTTATTTTTGCCAATAAATTTCCAATAAGATTGTGATCAAGGTTTTCTGATGGCCACTCCAAAACATTGACTTTGTTATCCTTAAGCCTCTTTGTAACCAGTTTGGCAGTATGCGTCGGGTCATCGTCATTTAGAAGACCCATTTCTGCCCAAGTTTTACGTTCCTGGCTGATATCTTTAGATGTTGCTTCAGTATTGCCACATAATCTACTTTCCTCATCATGCCATCTATTTTGTGAACTGCACCAGTCTCTTCTGCAGCAAAACAACTCCACAACATAATGCAGCCACCCACTAATTTCTCAGTTGGGATGGTGTTCTCAGGCTTCAAAGCTTCTCCCTTTTTCCTCCAAATGTTACGATGGTCATTATGGCCAACAGTTCATTTTACTTTTGTCAGACTACAGGACATGCCTCCAATAATTAAGGTCTGTATTCCTGTGTGGATTTGAAACATTAATCTGGCTTTTTTACGTTTCTTTTGGAGTAATGGCTTCTTCCTGGCAGATTGGCCTTTCAGCCCATGTTGATACAGTACTTGTTTCACTGTGGATAATGACTCAATCTTACCACCTTCCGCCAGCATCTTCAGAAGGCTTTTTGCTTTTGTTTTTGGGTTGATATGCACATGTATGACCAAAGCACGTTGGTACACAGAACCAGTCTCTTTCCTGGGCGGTTTGATGGCTGGACATTCCCATCTTGTTTGTACTTGTGTATAATTGTTTGTACAGGTGAATGAGGCACCTTCTGGTATCTGGAAATTGCTCCCAAGGATGAACCAGACTTGTGCAAGTCCACATTTCTCTTTCAGAATTCTTGGCGGATTTCTTTTCACTTACCCATAATGCTGCAGAAAGAAGCAGTGTGTTTCAGGTGTACATTAAAATACATCCACAGGAGTATCTCTAATTAACTCTGATGTTGCCAATAAACCTATCAGAAGCTTCCAAAGACATGGCATCATCGTATGGGCTGTCCCATGTTGTTTAAAGGCAAAGTACTCTTAGTGTATGTAAACTTTTGACTTTGCAGAAAGTAATAAAAATTGCCTTAAAACATTCTCTCTCTTTCATTATTCTTGTATCTGGCAAATATAATTTTGGTTTCTAATTGACCTACAACAGGAGAGGTTTATTCTGATTTTATATCAGACAGTGAGAAAAACATGCAGAGGGGGTTTTTTTAGATAGTGTATGTAAACTTCTGGTTTCAACTGTACCTCCTATAAGCATCTATGTACAGGGCGGTATATGGTATTATTGCAGGACGCCCAAGTTTGGCACAGTGCACCAGAATCTACAAGTCCCCATACAGCCGATAAAGGTATAGTCACATATATCAATGAAGGGGAGAATGGCTCCCATTTGTCCTCTGCTGAATGACTAGAAGCCGGTAGATACAATTTATAAACTAAGGAGGTTTTGTGGCATGATTTTGTGGCAATGACTAATACTGTGTACAAGTATTACGGTTTCTCCTCCTGCACTTGTTAGTACAGCCTTACTTTCTGTGGCCTTTAACCCTTTATATTGGTTGTCCAGTACTTTTATATTGATGGCCTATCTATCTATCTATCTATCTATCTATATATATATATATTTGCCTTATTCTGTCTGTCTGTCTTGCTCCAAAATTCTGTTGTTACCGCGACAAGCTTCTCAATGGCCGCTCGCCTCGCCTCCGCACCCCCCGCACGGATTGGCCGCTCACCCAGGCCCCGCCCCCCACAGATTGGCCTCTCGCCCCGGCCCCCTGCACGCATTGGCAACTCGGCCACGCCCCGAACCCCTCACGCATTGCACGCACGCCCTGGCCCCGCCCCCCGCACGCATTCCCCGACTCCCAGGTGAGTGCTATACCCCCGGGAGCCCACACCAGCGTACGCCGGCAACCCAGCCGACACATACCCTCGCATTGCTGGGGTTGCCGGCGTACGCTAGTGTGGGCTCCCGTGCGAGCAGGGGGCGGGGAATGCTGGTAACCATGGTACACATCGGGTAATATTGTGTAGCATGGTTACCAGCGTACACCGGCTCCCGGTACACCTGTGCAGAAGAGAGAAGACAGAAGAAAGAAGATCCCCGATCATACTCACCAGAAGCCGACCGGGAGCAGGTGAGCGCATCAAGGTCCTGCAGCGGCGGAACACACACACACACACACACACACACACACACACACACATACACACATACATAAGGACAGACACACACACACACACACACACACACACACACACATCAGATCACACTCACTCTCACACACACACACACACACACACACACACACGCACGCACACACACACCAGATCGCATCCACACACTCACAACATCCAGTGATATCGCTTGCTTCTCGGCGGCGATACTGTGCGTGCAGTGACCTTCCAGGACCTGCCGGAGGATCACATGGCCGGAAGCATGTGGTATCTCCGGATGTTGTGAGTGTGTGAGCGCGTATGTGCGATATCGTCAATGTGTGTGTGCTTGTATGCGATCGTGTGTGTGCGTGTATGCGATCGGGTGTGTGCGTGTATGCGATCGGGTGTGTGCGTGTATGCGATCGGGTGTGTGCGTGTATGCGATCGGGTGTGTGCGTGTATGCGATCGGGTGTGTGCGTGTATGCGATCGGGTGTGTGCGTGTCGGTAAAAGGCAGAGGAGCACGGCGTGCAGCACAGCTGCTGGGACCGCCCACCGGAGGGCACAGGCAGAAGTGGGGTGTGAGTGTATGCGATCAGATGTGTGCGTGTATACTATCTGATGTGTGACTGTGCAGCACGATAGGGGTTGCGCAGCATGGGGGAGGGAGCACGATGGGGGGTGCGCAGCATGGGGGATGGAGCACGATGGGGAGTGCGCAGCATGGAGGATGGAGCACGATGGGGAGTGCGCAGCATGGAGGATGGAGCACAATGGGGATGCGCAGCATGGGGGATGGAGCACGATGGGGGTGCACACCTCCCCCCAAAAACACACACACACACACACACACACACACACACACACACACACACGCACACACACACACACACACGCGCACTGCACTGCACAACACACCACACACACACTGGGAACAACAAACACCGCCCTACACAGACACCCGCACACACAGACAACGCCCAACACACAAACACCGCAGCATACACAAATATACGCACATACAGTGCAACACACACACACACACATTGCACAAAACATACCTCCCCCAAAACACACACACACATGCACCCCACACCCACACAAACCACGCAACACACAGACAACACTTCAGACACACAGCGTTCCACACAAACAACACCGCTCTCACACACCCCCACCCAGACAACACCCAGAACATTTTCAGCCCCTACACAAACACTTGGCAACTACACACCACATCTATATATTATATATATATATATATATATATATATATCAAAAATCATACATTAACTCATTAACTACACAATAAATTCTAGAATACCCGATGCGTTAGAATCGGGCCACCTTCTAGTCTATATATATAATTGCCTTATTCTGTCTGTCTGTCTTGCTCCAAAATTCTGTCGTTACCGTGACAAGCGTCTCATTGACTGCTCGCCTCGCCTCCGCACCCCCGCACGGATTGGACGCTCGCCCAGGCTCCGCCCTCCCCCACGGATTAGCTTCTCACCCTGGCTCCCTGCACGCATTGGCAACTCGGCCACGCCCCGCCCCCTCACGCTTTGCCCGCTCGCCCTGGCCCCGCCCCCCGCATGCATTCCCCGAACCGACACGGAGCCCCGACTCCCAGGTGAGTGCTGTACCCCCGGGAACCCACACCAGCGTACGCCGGCAACCCAGCCGACACATACCCTCGCATTGCTGGGGTTGCCGGCGTACGCTGGTGTGGGCTCCCGTGCATGTGGGGGGCGGGGTACGCTGGTAACCATGGTACACATCAGGTAATATTGTGTAGCATGGTTACCAGCGTACACCGGCTCCCGGTACACATGTGCAGAAGAGAGAGGGCAGAAGAAAGAAAACCCCAGATCATACTCACCAGAAGCCGACCGGGAGCAGGTGAGCGCATCAATGTCCTGCAGCGGCGGAACACACACACATGCACACACATAAGAACAGACAAACACACACACACACATCAGATCACACTCACTCTCACACACACACACACACACACACACACACACACACACACACACACACACACCTCACACACACATCAGATCGCATCCACACACAACATCCAGTGATATCGCTTGCTTCTCGGCGGCGATACTGTGCGTGCAGTGACCTTCCAGGACCTGCCGGAGGATCACATGGCCGGAAGCATGTGGTATCTCCGGATGTTGTGAGCGTGTGAGCGCGTATGTGCGATATCGTCAATGTCTGTGTGCGTGTATGCGATCGTGTGTGTGCATGTATGCGATCGGATGTGTGCGTGTATGCGATCGGATGTGTGCGTGTCGGCAGAAGGCAGAGGAGCACGGCGTGCAGCACAGCTGCTGGGACCGCCCACCGGAGGGCACAGGGAGAAGTGGGGTGTGAGTGTATGCGATCAGATGTGTGCGTGTATACTGTCTGATGTGTGACTGTGGAGCACGATGGGGGGTGCGCAGCATGGGGGATGGAGCACGATGGGGAGTGCGCAGCATGGGGGATGGAGCACGATGGGGGGGGTTCGCAGCATGGGGGATGGAGCACGATGGGGGGGTTCGCAGCATGGGGGATGGAGCACGATGGGGGGTGCGCAGCATGGGGGATGGAGCACGATGGGGGGTGCGCAGCATGGGGGATGGAGCACGATGGGGGGTGCGTGCAGCATGGGGGATGGAGCACGATGGGGAGTGCGCAGCATGGGGGATGGAGCACGATGGGGGGTGCGCAGCATGGGGGATGGAGCACGATGGGCGGTGCGCAGCATGGGGGATGGAGCACAATGGGCGGTGCGCAGCATGGGGGATGGAGCACAATGGGCGGTGCGCAGCATGGGGGATGGAGCACGATGGGAGGTGCGCAGCATGGATGATGGAGCACGATGGGGGGTGTGCAGCATGGGGGATGGAGCACGATGGGGGTGCACACCTCCCCCCCAAAACACACACACACACACTGCTACACGCGCACTGCACAACACACCACACACACACTGGGAACCACAAACACCGCCCTACACAGACACCCACACACACAGACAACGCCGCACACACACACACACAACACCCAACACACAAACACCGCAGCATACACAAATATACGCACATACCGCGCAACACACACATTGCACAAAACATACCTCCCCCCAAAACACACACACACACGCACCCCACACAAACCGCACAACACACACGCACCCCACACCCTCACAAACCGCACAACACACACAGCACCACACACAGACAACACTGCAGACACACAGCGCTCCACAAACAACGCAACACACACACAGCGCTCCACACAAACAACACCGCTCTCACACCCCCCCCACCCAGACAACACCCAGAACATTTACAGCCCCTATACAAACACTTGGCAACTACACACAACAACATCTATATAACAAAAATCATACATTAACTACACAATAAATTCTAGAATACCCGATGCATTAGAATCGGGCCACCTTCTAGTGTTATCAATATTAGATCAGTGGGGGGGGTGACATCTGGATGTGAGCAGTTCCACAGCACAGCCCAGTTAAGTGTATTGTGGCCATGGCTCGGTACTGCACATCAGCCCCCTTTCTAAAGAATAGGACAGGTTCTGCAGTACCCCACTGTGGCCACTATAATGTTGGTAAAGCTGTGATCTTCCACACGGCAACTGACAACATTCGGCCGTCACTGAGAACTGTTGATCAATGGGGACTGCCAGGTGTCGGACCTCCACCGATCTGATATTGATAACCCATCTTAAAGATAGGCCATCAGTATATAAAAAAAAATAAATAAATAAGTACTGGACAACCCCTTTAAATGACATGTACATTTTCCATAATTGCACTGTAGCTTTTGCGCTCCTTGTGAAGCCTTTCGGTGCTGACCATATGATCACTGTGTAAACTACATTTCCCAGTACCTTCTTCTTTCCAGGCTCCTAGGCAGGGGAAGAAGCAAAAAAGTATCAGCATGGGAGGGCAGCTGAGTCTTTCAGTGAGGAAAAACATTTCCGTGCCTGTTTTTAACTTGTTTTATCTCACAGAAAGAAGCTGCGATCCCAAGCTCTTACTGTTATGTCTGTATACTCTTTTCCTTCCTGCCCTGCCCAGGAGCTGTGGGATGATCGGACCACGTCCCTGTATGATCAGACACTTTAAGATAACAATACTCTAATGTCCTTGGGTATCTTTAAGCCCCCCCATATACAGATTAATGTCTGTCAAACCTACTGATATTTAGAGGACACTCGTGTATAGGAAACCTGAACAATTATCGGGGACTATATAGATCCGGCATGTCCGAGTGTCTCCTGGAGATAAGCCACCACCATGTATGTCTAGTGGCGTCTCTCTCATAACTAACAGGAGAGCATTCAGAAAAACGAGCGCTCCGGCATGTGCGAGAACCGGCAGCTATATAACGTGTGTGACGGACTTTAGGCTATTCTTCTGAAAAAGGAGTGTTGGACCCATTTCCCTTTCTTCTCTTTAGTGTGTGAATAACTTGTGCAATCACAAGTGTAATGTATATAGTGTATTTACATTAGTAACTACCCTCAACGCAAACAGATGATTTTGACGGATATAGACACTTTACCAATTTTGTCAGGCTTCACCAGCTTAAAAAACACAGTCGAAGTCCCCTTTCCTCCAGATTTGGTAGTAACGATGATGTCCCCTTTGTCATTCTTGTCTTGACCAACCCGGCACACTATTTTGCTGGCCGATATCCACTCCGCTGTTAGCAGACAATTGTGTCCACAGATGGTTAAACCTGTAAACCGAATAAAAAAACGGAAATGTCAAAGTGCTATATGGTAAGAGTTATCTGGGCACTGTAAGCACTTGATTTCTAGGGGCATTGTAGACATGAGTTCTGGCAGGTCCGCTTCCCCAAGGCAATATAGAACATTCCGGCATAAGCTACCATGACATCAGTGGTCTGCAAACTGCAGTCCCATCTTAAAGTGTAACTGCACTTCATAAAACAAAAAACACTTTATACTTACCTTGCGAACCAGTGCCATTCCTGAAATGTCAGCATTGTGTCCCCAGGCAGTCATGTGACATTGTTAGCTTATGCGACCACTGCACCAAATCATCAACCACTGATCAGCAGCAACCTTCAAGTATTCCGTCAAAGAAGAAAATAAACCTGTGTCACGCTTACACATGACGGACGCATTCAGACCAACAGACGTCTGACGCACGACAAAAATACAGCAGACAATTCAACAAGAAAGGAGAAACACCATAACAATGGTGGGACCTAGCTTTAGTGAAAGGGGTAGATGGGACACCTCGTATCCTCACCTGTAGCTTTCCATACACTCCCAGCCAGGCCTTATACAGTCTCCGCAACTGTCGACGAGCAGGAACCTGGGACAATAAGAAAGACCCTATAGTTGCCCTGGCTAATGCGTTGGCAGGTGGGAGATGCTAGCCTCCACCACTGCGCTAATATAACACAAGGAAAGGTAAGACAAACAGGGGAAAACAGCAACAAAAAGGATAAGATTTGGCTTTTAGAGCACTCCTTCCACCAAGGCAGCCAGTATATAAATGGATTTGTATCTTCAGCAAGGATTGCTGGGAAACAACTCTACTTATACCTGAAGGGAAGTGGCTACAAAGCAGCTGCAGCTGACACACTTAGCTAGGAACTGCTGGAAAAGCTGCTAGCAGCAAAACTAACATTAACCGTTTCAGTACTAAGAGAAACTTAACATTTAAATGTAGAGAGCCAAATAGAGATGACAGGCTCCAGTCCTAAAGCGATCACTAGTCTCCAAAAACAGGGAGATGACCGTGACAACCTGGTGCTGGCAGACAGTTGTGAGCCACACATTAAAAGTGGCACTTTCTTATGATCTAAATTTTATAAAACATCAAGTACTAAACCAGTCCTGCTAAACTTCAAAATTTGCAAGACATGAACAACAAATAAGACAAGTTTCCCACATCCCTGCATTGCAGTTCGAGTACAAACTGTGAAGTATGGACTGGTCACCGGTGTCCTAGATGGCCTCATATATGTCTATAAGGATGTCGCATTCAGGTCAGGACACCCGCAACTAGTCTGAACATCGCGCTCAATACTCAGACCACGAATGTGTGATACCAGGCAAAGGAAAGCAATATTTCCACATAGCGCCAACTCAAAAGAGCCAGACAGTACCACCAGACCATGCCCAATAACACTCATAAGGTTTCTACAAAATACGGTCACAATTTCATACAGCCTTCAGAATATTCACACGTCTTCCAATGTGTCCATATTTATTACAGCATGTCTAAATAATATGCAGAAGCCCAAAAATACTCCATCATACATCACTACATAAAATTAGGTTGTTATAGCACTGCTTTTAATCAAGGATAGTAATTTGGCAGAAATATTGAGTGATTAAGGCCATGATCCCAGTAGGGTGCGCGCTACGTTTTCCACTGACTTTTCCTGTGCAGAAGATCTGCGGTGTTAAACACTACGGTAAGTGGATGCAATCTCATGAAAGCTTATGTCCACTATGTGCTTATGATAAAAATCACTGTTTTATCTTTTGCAGAACTATATAACCTTATTCCATACCACTGATTGGCAGCCTTCAGTGTACACAGGCAAAAAGTTGCCAATTAGTGGTAGGGTAGGGGTATACTAGGCTAATGAATAAGGACTACAGAGCTACAGGTTTACTAGTCCCTCTAGTAACATCTCCTGCTGATCAAACTGTGATTTTATCACAACTACAGCCAGCAGCCCAGTAAGTGACCCGTCAACTCAATAAGCATCTCTGACTTTATGAAGCTCTCCCACTATGTGGCAAAAAATTGGTGACAAATTTCATTTCTGCATAATGTCTTGTAGAGGGAGGAGATGAAGGGGTATTTCAGTAAGACGTTATTATGTATCCACTATATAGAGAACCTCTGGATACTCGGGGGTCCAATCTCTGAGAATTATTTTGATGGTCTAGGGCAGACGTTGAGAAAGTGCCACATTTGGTCATCTGGCTGTTCCAGCCTGACTCCTGGATCGGGACAGCCAAAGATCTCAAAACAGTGGCCCAGAGGGCGTACCATGTCCTTGACCTGCCTCCACTCTTGATATGCACTATTTGTATCCTCAGGTTGCAGACAGTGGTGAATACATTAGTGGAAGACGGAGCTCCTGGATCCTTCTTCCACCAAACAGCATGTGGGACAGCAGATGCGATGACATCAGTGCACCAGAGAGGGGAACGAGAGCGAGGGGAGTATGTGTTTTTTTCCCTCAATATGTGTATGGGATGTTTGCATGTGTATAGGAGGCTATGTGGGGTCTCTTAACCCCTTCAGCCCCGGGGCACTTTCCGTTTTTGTTTTTTGCTCCCCTTCTTCCGAGAGCCGTAACTTTTTTATTTTTCCGTCAATCTTGCCATATGAGGGCTTGTTTTTTGCGGGACAAGTTGTACTTTTAAATGAAACCATAAGTTTTACCACATGGTGTACTGGAAAACAGCAAAAAAATTCCAAGTGTGGAAAAACTGCAAAAAAAGTGTGATGGCACAATAGTTTTTGGGATATTTTATTCACGGTGTTCACTATATGGTACAACTGATGTGTGGGTATGATGCCTGAGGTCGGTGCAAGTTTGTAGACACCAAACATGTATAGGTTTACTTATATCTAAGGGGTTCAAAAAAATTCACAAGCTTGTCCAATAAAAGTGGCATATGTTTTGCGCCATTTTCCGAAACACGTAGCGTTCTCATTTTTTGGGATCTATAGCTCAGTGACGGCTTATTTTTTGCGTCTCGAGTTGTCGTTTCTAATGGTACCATTTTTGCGCAGATGCTACGTTTTTATCGCCTGTTATTGCATTATGCGTAAAACCTGCGGTGACCAAAAAACTGAATTTTGGCGTTTGGAATTTTTTTGCCACTACGCCGTTTACCAATCCGATTAATTGATTTTATATTTTGATAGATCGGGCATTTCTGAACGCAGCGATACCAAATATGTGTATATTTATTTATTTTTTAACCCTTAAATTTTCAATGGGGGGAAAGGGGGGGTGATTTGAACTTTTAGGTTTTTTTTATTTATTTTTTAAAACTTTTTTTTTTTCACTTTTTTTATTTTATTTTACTAGTCCCCATAGGGGGCTATAGCGATCAGCAATCCCATCGCTCTTATCTATCTGCTGATCACAGCTATACAGCTGTAAACAGCAGATTCAGTCACTTTCTGTTTCTCTCTGCTCGCGGCCGAGGGAAAACGAAAGTGGAACTTCATAACTGCAGGCGTCATCACATGACCCTGTGCTACGATGGCAACCACCGAAAGTCACATGATCACGCACGTGACTTCCGGCGGGGGCAGCGGTAAGTAAAAAAAAATGGCGGCTCGCATATAGATCTTGCTGCCAGACTTTGGCAGCGAGATTTAAGGGGTTAAATGTTGCGAGTGGAAGCGATTCCACTCGCAACATGCAGGCACACATGTCAGCTGTTGAAAACAGCTGATATGTGTGCCGACCGCCGCCGCCTGTGGCAGGGGGCGGGGCTTAACGGGACACGCTCCATGATGGATATATCCGTCCATGGTCGTGAAGGGGTTAATATATATAGGGACAGGGCTGTATTTTGCCTTCGTGCTTCCCTAGGCACTTTAAGTGGTCGCGCCCCTTAGTGATAACGTAACACTGAGTTTTCGCACACGACATCTGTTTAAGGCAGATCTACTCTGTAAAACACTTGAAAAAGTATCAATGAGAAACGAAGGGCACTAACCCCCCCTCCAATGGGGCACATCAAAACATAGCATGAGTATAAAATATTCACACCACACCGTCCCCACTTATATACTGTGACTGTGACACATCCCCTAATAAACTACACACTGCCCTCCCTTATAAATTATATCCACCACACCTTCCTCAATTATGAAATATGATCTGCACATTGACCTCACATCATGCTGCCCCCTCCTCACAATGTCCCATGCATGCTGCCCCCTCCTCACAATGTCCCATGCATGCTGCCCCCTCCTCACAATGTCCCATGCATGCTGCCCCCTACTCACAATGTCCCATGCATGCTACCCCCTACTCACAATGTCCCATGCATGCTACCCCCTCCTCCCAATGTCCTATGCATGCTGCTCCCTCCTCACAATGTCCCATGCATGCTGCTCCCTCCTCACAGTGTCCCATGCATGCTGCTCCCTCCTCACAGTGTCCCATGCATGCTGCTCCCTCCTCACAGTGTCCCATGCATGCTGCCCCCTCCTCAGTGTCCCATGCATGCTGCTCCCTCCTCACAGTGTCCCATGCATGCTGCTCCCTCCTCACAGTGTCCCATGCATGCTGCCCCCTCCTCACAGTGTCCCATGCATGCTGCTCCCTCCTCACAGTGTCCCATGCATGCTGCCCCCTCCTCACAGTGTCCCATGCATGCTGCTCCCTCCTCAGTGTCCCATGCATGCTGCCCCCTCCTCAGTGTCCCATGCATGTTACCCCCTACTCACAATGTCCCATGCATGCTACCCCCTACTCACAATGTCCCATGCATGCTGCCCCCTCCTCACAATGTCCCATGCATGCTGCCCCCTCCTCACAGTGTCCCATGCATGCTGCTCCCTCCTCACAGTGTCCCATGCATGCTGCCCCCTCCTCAGTGTCCCATGCATGTTACCCCCTACTCACAATGTCCCATGCATGCTACCCCCTACTCACAATGTCCCATGCATGCTGCCCCCTCCTCACAATGTCCCATGCATGCTGCCCCCTCCTCAGTGTCCCATGCATGCTGCTCCCTCCTCACAATGTCCCATGCATGCTGCCCCCTCCTCACAGTTTCCCATGCATGCTGCCCTCTCCTCACAGTTTCCCATGCATGCTGCCCTCTCCTCACAATGTCCCATGCATGCTTCCCCCTCCTCACAATGTTCCATGCATGCTGCCCCCTCCTCACAATGTCCCATGCATGCTGCCCCTCTCCATGAGCTCCTAATGCTGCCTTCGTCTTTTCCATGACACCTCCATGCTGCCCCATTCATCATACTAAGACCACCACAATAACGCTTATGCTGAGACACCCCCCCCACACACACTACCCCACTCTTGATATTGACACCCCTACATTGCTCCACTCCATACTGAGCCCACACATGCTGCCCCTTCTCCATAATGAGCCCCCAATGCTGCCCCCCTCTCATTCTGAGTCCTTAAACTCATCCCATCGATTTTGTCATTGCACTATCCCTCAACCCTAGTCCTCTGTCTCTAGCATTGGCCCCTCTCTCCCATTCCCCCAGCAGCAGCCTCTCTCCCCCGCCTTCAGCAGCAGCCTCTCCCCCAGCATCAGCCTCTCTTCCCCAGCCCCCCCAGCATCAACCTCTCTACCCACAGCGTCCCCCAGCATCAGCCCCTCTCCCCCCAGCCTCCCCCAGTTTCAGCCTCTCTCCCCCCAGCGTCCCCCAATTTCAGCCTCTCTCCTCCAGCTTTCCCCTGCATCAGCCTCTCTCCCCCAGCTTCCCCCAGCATCAGCCTCTCTGCCCCGAGCATCAGCCTCTCTGCCCCCAGCATCAGCCTCTCTTCTCCCAGCCTCCCCCCTCCCAGCCTCCCCCAGCATCAGCCTCCCCCCTCCCAGCCTCTCCCAGCATCAGCCTCCCTCAGCATCAGCCTCCCTCCTCCCAGCCTCCCCCAGCATTAGCCATCCTCCTCCCATCATCAGCCTCCCCCCCTCCTAGCCTCCCCCAGCATCAGCCTCTCTCCTCCCAGCCTCCCCCAGCATCAGCCTCCCTCAGCATCAGCCTCTCTCCTCCGAACCTCCCGCAGCATCAGCCTCTCCCACCATCAGCCTCCCTCAGCATCAGCCTCTTTCCTCCCAGCCTCCCCCAGCATCAGCCTCTCTCCTCCCAGCATCAGCCTCTCTCCTCCCAGCCTCCCCCAGCATCAGCCTCTCTCCTCCCAGCCTCCCCCAGTATCAGCCTCTCTCCTCCCAGCCTCTCCCAGCATCAGCCTCTCTCCTCCCAGCCTCTCCCAGCATCAGCCTCTCTCCTCCCAGCCTCCCCCAGCATCAGCCTCTTTCCTCCCAGCCTCCCCCAGCATCAGCCTCTCTACTCCCAGCCTCCCCCAGCATCAGCCTCTCTCCTCCCAGCAACAGCCTCTCTCCTCCCAGCCTCCCCCAGCATCAGCCTCCCTCAGCATCAGCCTCCCTCAGCATCAGCCTCCCCCAGCATCAGCCTCCCTCCTCCCAGCCTCCCCCAGCATCAGCCTCCCTCCTCCCAGCCTCCCCCAGCATCAGCCTCCCTCCTCCCAGCATCAGCCTCCCTCCTCCCAGCCTCCCCCAGCATCAGCCTCCCTCGTCCCAGCCTCCCCCAGCATCAGCCTCTTTCCTCCCAGCTTCCCCCAGCATCAGCCTCCCTCAGCATCAGCCTCCCCCCTCCCAGCATCAGCCTCCCCGCTCCCAGCCTCCCCCAGTATCAGCCTCCCCCAGCATCAGCCTCCCTCCTCCCAGCCTCCCCCAGCATCAGCCTCCCCCAGCATCAGCCTCCCCCAGCATCAGCCTCCCCCAGCATCAGCCTCTCTCCTCCCAGCCTCCCCCAGCATCAGCCTCCCCCAGCATCAGCCTCTCTCCTCCCAGCATCAGCCTCAGCCTCCCTCCTCCCAGCCTCCCCCAGCGTCAGCCTCCCCCCTCCTAGCCTCCCCCAGCGTCAGCCTCCCCCAGCATCAGCCTCCCCCTCCCAGCATTAGCCTCCCCCCTCCTAGCCTCCCCCAGCATCAGCCTCCCCCAGCATCAGACTCTCTCCTCCCAGCCTCCCCCAGTATCAGCTTCTCTTCCCCCAAGTCTCCCCCAATATCAGCCTCTCTCCCCCCACCACATGCGCAGATCTCCAGTCTGCATTAGAGACACCCCCACGCTCCTTATGAATCTTTAGCTCTGCGAGCACTTACCTGCTCTAGGGCCCGCTGTCATCTTCCTGGCTAACGTGAGCATCCTCTTCTGACACCGGCTTCCGTCGCGGCGTCCTCTGCGGCGTCCTGCTGTGAGCTCTGCATGTGAAATCCATACAGCATTGGACGCAGCACAGAGGAAGGAGCTGATTGGCGCACCTGTGACCCCGGAAGTGCAGGCGTCGGCAATTCCAGGGTCAATCAGCTCTCTGTGCCCGGCCGCCGCAGTTTGTCTGCATTTGCGTCTTAATTGATGCAGATACAAATAAATGGAGGTGCGCCTCTCCCCCCTCCCCCCTCCGAAAATACAGCGGATTTAATGGATATGTAAAAAAAAAAAAAAAAAAATTTTTTTTATTGCTAGAAGGTGCCGCCCCCCCGCATCCTGCCGCCCCAGGACCACAGGTGCCTAATGGTAAATACGGCCCTGTATAGGGAGCTCATACTGTATATAGGGGTTATGTGGGGCCTCATTGTACAGTTAGCACTTTACTGACTTCTCTCTGAGGGACAGCAGTCTGGACATGGTGGACACGCATGCCCAGATCACACTTCACTCTCCTCACAGCCCCCAGCAATGACGTGTCCTGCTTAGATGCTCCAACTCCGGTCTGCAGCCAGAAGGATCAAAGCTACCACAACATTAAAGCTATTTATGAGCCTCTTCGAGGTCCGCTTACAGGAGCACAGTAGAAAGCAGAAGTCTATTAGGAAGGTGTTAGTTAGAAACAGTTAGGATAAAAGAAAGAAAGGGGTCACATTGGTAGAGGAAAACTTCTTTAAAAGGAGTCAGCAAAGTTCAGAAAAAGCATTCTTTGGACAAATGGTACTATGATCAATCTGTACCAGAATGAAAGGAAGAATAAAGTATGGAAAAGGATAGGAACAGCTCATGATAAAAAGCACAGCACATGTAAAACAGGGTGGAGGCAGTGTGATGGCAGGACATGCATGGTTTCCTGTGGCACTAGGTCACCAGCGTTTATTGACGATGTGACTGAAGACAGAAGCAGGCGGATGAATTCTGAAGTTTACAGGGCTATAATTTCTGCTCACATTCCACCACACGCAGAAAGGTTGATTGGAGGAAGCTTAACAGTACAGATGGACAATGACATAAACTATACAGTGTAAGCAACCCAGGAGCTTTAAAGGCAAAGAAATGGAATATTGGCAGAGTCAATCACCAGATCTCAACCCCATCGACCATGCATTTCAAAAACTTAAAACAAAAATAACTTATGCGGGCGTCACACGGTACGATATATCGAGCAATATGTCGGCGGGGTCACGACGTAAGTGACGCACATCCGGCATCGTTTGATATATCGTAGCGTGTGACAGCTACGAGCGACGGTGAACAAGCAAAAATACTCACCTTATCGTTGCTCGTTGACACGTCGCTCATTTTCAAAAAGTCGTTTCTTCTTCTGTGCGCCGGTTGTTCATTGTACCCGGGGTAGCACACATCGCTCCGTGTGACACCCCGGGAACGATGAACTGCAGCTTACCTGCGTCCCGCCGGCTATGCGGAAGGAAGGAGGTGGGCGGGATGTTTTCGTCCCGGTCATCTTCGCCTCTCCGCTTCTATTGGCCAGCCGCTGTGTGACGTCGCTGTGACTCTGAACGTCCCTCCCCCTTCAGGGAGTGGATGTTCGCTGCCCACAGCGAGGTCGCTCAGCAGGTAAGTACGTGTGACAGGGGTAAGCGACTTTGTGCGCCACGGGCAACTAATTGCACATGACGCACAAACGACGGGGGCAGGTGCGACCGCTTGTGCGATCACACGATAGATCGTCTCATGTGACGCCCGCATTAGGCTATGTGACCACAGTGGGCTTTTTCAGCACAAAAATAAGCATGTCTTGGCAGGAAAAAAAATCTGAGTTTTTCACATATTTTTTGCGTTTTTTCATGCCTTTTCAGATGATTTATTTCATGCTTTTTTTTCCTTTGTCATGGCGACCATGGGGCTCAGGCACTGTTCCTCCGCGCTCGCCGCCGGGTCTCTTGCTGATATTACAGCCGGGACCTGACTCACTCTGCTCAGAGCGGTGCTCATGCCTCTCCCAGCAATTTAACCTCCTATATGCTGCGATTAGTACGATCGCAGCAGTCAGAAGGCAGGAAGAGTGATTGCTTACCTCTCCCTGACAGATCGGGTCCCTGGATGTGATCATGGGGCCCCGATTGCTGCCATAGTAACCCTGGTTTCATCATCATGATGACCCAGGCTTACTGAACTACGGATTGTCTCACAGACCAGGGCACCTACGTCACCGGACTTCCCTCAAGCAAGGTCCCACAGTAAAGACCGCAAGGCCTAGGAGCAAGGAAACCTAAATGATGTTCATGCCAGTGGATCTGCAGGAAACCCCGGTGATCTGCCGGCATGAATGCGATTCCACTTGTGAGGTCACTCGGGTTACTTGCAGTCACAAGTGAACGTCCAGCAGTGACAGTCACTAACCTGAGTGACATCACCACTAATCGTGGATCACTCTCTGCCTGCAGTTACAGCATTTGGTTATGTTCCATAATCGCGACCTGTAATTTCAGATGTAGCAGTGCTGGAATCATCGTGGGACCTCGTGTGGATTACGTCGGACCTTCAGGGGTGTTTTGGGGTTCATGGTTATTTACTGTTACTTACAGATTATGACCCCCCCATCACTAATCTAGAGCTTAGTGATAGCTGTGGGGTGTTATTAACTAATATATATATATATATATATATATATATATATTACCCCAATTGCCACCGCAACCAGGGCAAAGTCGTGAAAAGTCTGATAAAACGCCGGGCTTGCCACATCTAATGGATGCGACAATCCTGGGTGGCTACGGGCTGCTATTCTTAAAAACAAAAAAGTGAGCCGGAGTATGAGATGGTATACATGGAACTTGTGAGACCATGTTCACACTGGCCATGAGACAAAGAGAAACCAAGGAAAAAATTGTGAAAACATACCCTGCTGTAACTAAATAAAAGCATAGTGCATATAAACATAGGGTACTTAGTAAACACTGTTTTTGATCAAAAAAAGCATAAAGTTATCCCACCAAACGTCAAGGTGTACCCAGTCGGGATAGTACCTACACTCTCTAATATTAAAACCTTACCATGGGTCTAAAATAGGCCTCAATGTGGCTAAGGGCTGAGAGCGACCGGGTCCCAACAGGACACACACAGTCAGGGGGATTCACAGAATGAAATGTCCAGCTCGCTGAGAAGGGGGCCACTCCCTGTTTGTACTGAATACAAAAAAAAAAAAAAAAAGGCTATTCTTAGCCTGGGGGGCAACCTAATAACCATAGGACTCTCCAGGTTGAGAATACCAGCCCCCAGCTGTCGGGCTTCATCATGGTTGGGTATCAAAATTAGGGGTCCCCACGCTGTTTTTTGATTATTTATTTAAACAATTTAAAACAAAAAAAAATTAAAAAAAAGGCGCATGTGGTTCCTCAATTTTGATACACAGCCAAAATAAGCCCACAGCTGGCTTTATCTGTGCTGGTATCAATACAGAGGGGTGGACCCTACGCCAATTGTTTTATTCATTTATGTACTTTTTACCACGATATAGACCCTGAGACAGCGCCTGCGATTCCAGTGAATCAACAGATGCTGTCTGGGGGCGAGGTCTGACTGCAGCCACTCAGATAGGTTGGTGGGAGGGGAAAGCAGTGAATATTCATTAGAGATAATTGTCAAGCCCGTAAGTAGCGCTGCAGCCGCGGAGACTCTAAAGTATGTACTGCTTTTTTTATTTTTTTTAATTTTACAGTGGCCAGCCACAGCCATGCCAATATTTGACATGGCTGTGATGGGCAGGGAGACAACGGTTTTTGCCATCCGATCATTTACCGATCCTTGGCAAGATCTTTTGCGGTAAATTATCGGATGTCCAATCCCGATCCAGCCAATGATCGCCCAATTTTTTCCGATCTTTTCCTATCAGGATCGCTCATCTCTATTGCAGGGAACTCCAACGACGTCAAAAAGCACACAAAAAAAAAAAAGCATTGTGAGCATTACAAATGCGTTTTTTTCCTGCGTTTTTCACTAAATCCATTGTAGTCAATTGGGGAAAAGAGCAGGAAAAAAGTACTAAAACAATTGACATGCTGCTTTTTTTTCAGCAACAAAAAAAGCAAGGAAAAAAAGATCATTTTATTTATGGTCAAGTAAATTTGTATAATTACTTTTGAGCCCCGAAAAGGAGGAGGATTTGTGAAAAGCCTGCAATTCCTAAATGTTTCACAGGATATTTTTCTTTAACCCCTCCCTTTAAAAACCTGAAAGTCTTCCCTGCAATTGTATCTTAGTTGTTTCATTTTGAACAAAAAATTAGCTGCCAAACCAGGCCATATCCGAATAGGAAGTGGAAGGAAAAAAAAAAAAAAAAAAAAAAAAAAAAGAGAGACAGGCTACGCGGGGGCTCACGCAGCATACAGAGAGGCTACGCGGGGGCTCACGCAGCATACAGAGAGGCTACGCGGGGGCTCACGCAGCATACAGAGAGGCTACGCGGGGGCTCACGCAGCATACAGAGAGGCTACGCGGGGGCTCACGCAGCATACAGAGAGGCTACGCGGGGGCTCACGCAGCATACTGAGAGGCTACGCAGGGGCTCACGCAGCATACTGAGAGGCTACGCGGGGGCTCACGCAGCATACAGAGAGGCTACGCGGGGGCTCACGCAGCATACAGAGAGGCTACGCGGGGGTTCACGCAGCATACTGAGAGGCTACGCGGGGGCTTACACTGAATATAGAAGGACTATGGGGGTCATATGGTATATAGGGGGATGTCAACATACTTAATTCTGCTCAATATTCAGTAATAATATAAAACGATCATTTTAATCAATATGCTAAAAGTAATATTGAGCAGAATTAATTTTAGGCTATAGGTTCAGCCCTCCACAGGTCACTGTCTCTCATGTGGCTTGACTGGAAAATTAATTGCCCATCCATCCCTGGTGTAGGGTGGTGAAGGTGTTAATATTTTTACCAGAAGAAGTCTTTAGAGTTAATAAATTCCTGGTGGTCTGGGGTAGTGAAGGGACTATTACTGAGATGACTGGCGACCTAATGCAGTGAGAGGTTTAATGATAAATTCCCTGGTGGTCTGTGGCAATGAAGTGGTTAAACCCATAGACAGACATAGTAAGTTTGATTAAGGGTGTAAACTTCTACCTATTCTTCAGTCATTCATGGAGTAATGATTCCTGGAAACTCTTTTCCAAGAAGTAAATGTATCATATTAATGACTGTGGGGTAAAGTCGTCCAAAACTTCCCAAAAAAGACACCTCTATGTTCTATTCGGGGCCCTTACAGCCGAGCGATCTCTGGCATTCAGCAAGCCCACGTTTCTGACCAGCACCTCTACTATGGGAATGACAGATTAATGACCAAATGAGCTCAATGTGCTTTAGGTGTGACAGCTTCAGGTTGCGAGTGCGCAGGACTTCCTGCAGAATGATTTCAGCAACTGGGAACCCGACACCGTAAGAAATGAAGGCTTATGTCAGTCACCTTGTTATTACTGTAATTGTCAAATTACTGCTCTTTCCTGCCGCTGATGAGAGAGCATGGCTTTCATATTCTGGTAAGACAATGCCCATGTGTACGGTTACTGCAGGGCATTACTGGAAGCCTATAGGAAAGAGTGCACAGCATATGGACGCAGACGGGCACTGCATAGAGCGGAGGTCATCCTGCCACTGACCACTATAGCATGGGCGCTGAGCCTATACACAACAGAAAACCTATTCTAACTCCATATGGCAGAATATAGTAATAAAAAACAAACGTTCAGGATCCCTTTCATCCCCCTTTATTATATGGTCCGTTACCGTCCTCGGTGTACACAGCCAGGAGCTGTATAATGTCAGTGACATACAGCTGTGCTCCCACCCAGGATAGCCGCCGTGTGACATCACAGATGTTTAACTCCTTACATGCCTAACACAAGGAGAGTCATTTCTCTGTCACCCATTGACGCCCCTTGTACCCTCCCCTGCAGAGCGATCAGGTGCTCTTACGCCTCTAGCTATCATTTGCCAAGCTCAGAACCCCAATACCTCCTGCCAGAGGAAACATCTCATAGGCTGCCGGTCAGTAAAATGCTACAAGCCAAGAAGTCTCAGCAAACAAAGAATTGGATGTCCATAGGTGTTCCTATAGATCCTCAGTTATTTTTAGTAAAGCACCACTTTGTTTTATTTTCAGTGCAGGTGTGGAGCTTTAAATCGGAGGTCCCGGCCCCTAGTATCATATTCAGCCTCCAGCGGCTTCACCTTTTTTGTTTGGCGCTGCTCCATTCTTTATGCAGTGTTGTGCCCCTAACTTCTGATTGGCCAGAAATCTTAAACGGATCCTGTCACGTCCAATATGCACCCAGAGCCACGACAGTTCTGGGGGCATACTGCTAATCCCTGCCTAAAGCCCCCATCACATTTAACGACTTACCAGCGATCCCGAAAACGATGTGACCTGATAGGGATCGCTGGTAAGTCGCTGGGAGGTCGCTGATGAGATGTCACACAGCCAGACCTTACCAATGACTCAGTAACGATCAGCGACCTGTATAACAATGAGCGATCTGTATAGTATCGTTGGTAGGTGTCAAACACAGCGATGTGTCCTGCCCAGCAGGACATCGCCTTTGAAGAAAATGGTCCGGACCATTCTGCAACAACTAGAGATCTCACAGCAGGGGCCTGATCGCTGGTAGGTGTCACACATAAAGAGATCGCTGGCGACATCCTTGCTACGTCACAGAAACGGTGACTCAGCAACAATCTCGTTAGCGTGTGTAGAGATGAGAAAGCGTCAATTAAGGCTACTTTCACACATCAGTTTTTTTTCCATCAGGTACAATCCGGAAAAAAAACGGGTTAAATGGATCCGGTACCGCATCCGTTTTATCCCCATAGATTTGCATTGTTACCGGATTGTACCTGATGGCTTTGCGTTGCATCCGTTTTTTTTCGGATGCGGCAAAATTAATTAAAGCGGCGGCCGGAGGCAACGTGTCTTGCAACGTTTTTTTGTCCGGCAAAAAAAACGCATTGTGCCGGATCCGGCGCGATATGGCGTGTTTTACAATGAAAGCCTATGGACGCCGGATCCGGCGCAATGCGGTAAAAAATGGATGCGGCTGCCAGATCCGTTTTTGTAAACTGCGCATGCTCCAAATTAATTAAAAAACTGATCTATCAAAAAAAATGGACAAAACGGATCCGTTTTTTTACGCATCCGGCATAACGGATCCGTTAAAAACCGGATCCGGTGGATACGGTTTTACATTTTTTTTCCGGATCCTTTGGATCAGGAAAAAAAAAGGGATTGTGCCTGAATGCAGAAAACTGACGTGTGAAAGTAGCCTAATACTAAATCAAAGGGAGGTGCACCCTGGTGCAGAGGGCAGTAAGCATGTACAAAAGAGAAGAGATTCTGCACAGGGAATCAGGGGCACACTAGATAAATGCAAATAACAAAAAAGCACCTTTATTGAGTACACAAATATGACATGTTAAAAACATTTAAAACTAACATGAAGACAAAGACATCCACTTGGCGGAGCCAAGCCAAAAATGTTACACCAAGATACCAATATGTGTGCAAAAAAATCCGACAATATAAATAGTATAAAACACAACAGATTGTACAATATCAAATATCATATAGCATTAGAACCCTCTGGTAATGTCATAGAATAGAAAAGCCTGCATTAATAAGGTGAACAATCCTCAGTCACGGCGCAAATAGAAAACGTAATGTATGAGTAGCAGTAAATAGTTTGTACAAATACAGCCACGGTAAGGACAGATGCCCTAAAGAAGCCAATAAATAAAAATAGTGTCACAATGGCGGCAGTGAGCATCAGAGCATATGCCCCAAAGGATGGCAAATAATGGAGCACTGTGGCACAGATATAGGAGCCCAATGTTAGAGGGCGTGGGGAATCAACAAATTAGTACGAACCTATATTGGATGGAGCTGGGACCAGGAAGCTCCAAGGCTACACAGTGGTAGGCTCAATGCCAGAGCATGGCAGAGGAGGAGACAAGATGGAAAAAGGTCAGCAGGGAGATCACCAGAGGGAGGTGAGGGTAATCAAGCACGCATGGTATGAGGTGGGGCGAGGCAAGATGGACCGCTCAAAGTGGGTGGCCCGATGCGTATCGCCACCAGAGCGGCTTCATCAGGGAAAGTGAGACAAGTACCAAACAAAGGAGTATATATATGCAAAGTAGTGCCCCTGATTCCCTGTGCAGAATCTTTTCTCTTTTGTACAGCAATCTCGTGTGTGACGGGACCTTAAGTCGGGCTTTGCACGTTGCGACATCGCAAGCCGATGCTGCGATGTCGCACGCGATAGTAGCCGCTCCCGTCGCAGGTACGATATCTTGTGATAGCTGGCGTAGCGAAAATTATTAATCAGATATCATTTACTCTTATGGAACCTCACTAGTAATGCTTTTGTCCAGAGAGTAGTGTAATTTACACACAATGTCTGATTATTATTAGTACCTCAAAATGCTGTTTAACATCTGGCAGGAATAGGATGTCATAATTCGACCCATCCTCTCTGGCAGAAGGAAATATGGATGTTACCTTAAATGGGACATGAGGCACGAAGATTATTTCAGCCCAGAGCTAATAAACCAATGACTTGCTCAATGCTCTCCTTTTCTTCCCATTAGACCTTGAGTCGATTTTAATATACTTAATTAAAAGTTAATTTTTAGTTTTATTACCAATTGCTGCATACTACTCAGTACACATGACCCCAGACTTTCGGTCATACGCATTACTTCAGTTTGAAGCCAGGACGCGTATACCTGACTTCATAGTGCGCATAACCGAAACTCCGGGGTCATGTGCACTGTGCCGAAATCCAGTGTTTGACACGATGGCGGCGGAGAGGTGAGTGATATCATCCTCTCACGCTGCGCATTCATAAGCATGTTACCATGCCCACAGGGGTGTACTAATATGCTAATGGGGCCGACTGGCCAGGGGAACTAATGCCCAGGGGACTAGTCCCCGCGCTCATTAGCATACAGTAAAAGATCTTTAGAAATACTTTCTTTAAAGATCCCTTTATCTATGCTAGTGTAGGTACAGGGACGGTTAGGCAGGGATTAGCAATATGCACCCAGAACTGCTCGTGGTTCTGGGTGCATATTGGACCTGACAGGTTCCCTTTAAGTTATGTCATAAGCTCTCAATGCAAGTAAATGAGAGACAGAACGAGGATCTCATAGACTTACTTTGATTTTGTGACCTCCAGTGGCATGCTCCATGTAACACCCGGCAGGTCACAAACTGATGGAGACCAACTGGAGCGGTGGAGATTACAGATGAAGACGGCGGAGGGCGAGAATAAGAGTAGTGGAAGAGGACTTACAATTAAAGTACTACTCTAGCTGTAAAATAATAAAAAAACTGCTGGAGGAGTAGTGCGTTAAATATTGTTCCACAGATGACCAGATGGCCTCTACATATACTGACGACAGCTGATGTTTAGTAACTCATCATTGGACGCAAACGTCTGCATTGTCTGACCTATACGTTCACATCAAAGACATAAGGAATCTTAAATATTGTGCTGCTCTAAACAACAGCATTGTGGAGAGGTGCAATCTCATTTGGTCCCCTTGGGACACCTTTTGGGCTTTCCTGACCATTTAATATTTAATAGGCTACAATGAGTCGAAAAAAAAAGCACACTATACATATTGTATTGCCACTTATGTAAGGTCCTGTACTATAAAACTGTCATTATCAATCCCGCCTGATGAACATTCATTTTGCTGCACAAAAAAATAAATAAATTGTGATCAAAAAGTCGCTCCCCCAAAATGGTGGCAATAAAGAACAGTTTTCCAGAAAAAAGAGCAAGCCCTCAGACACGGCCTAAGGCTATGTGCGCACGTTGCGTACAAGCCCTGCAGAAATTTCTGCAGCGATCTGAAGAGCACATGTGCGCTTTAGATCGCTGCAGAAATGTCCGTAGTGAGCGCCGATTCCATGCGCTCTGCCTGCAGCTCCTCCCATAGACAGAGCAGGAGCTGCCGGCAAAGCGCAGGAAAGAAGTGACATGTCACTTCTTTTTGCGCAGCGCTTCGGCAGTAGCCGAAGCGCTGCGCTCTTAGACGCCACGTGCGCACGGCCCCTGCACAATCTCCATAGACTGTGCAGGGGCCGCAGGACGCATGCAGTTACGCTGCGCTACAAAGCGCAGCGTAACTGCATGTTTTTACGCAACGTGCGCACATAGCCTTAGAAAAGAAATTAAAAAGTTACATTATTATTAGTTATTTACTTTAAACTACAGTTTTAGTAATGAGGGGGTGTCTCAGACGCCTGCCATCATTAATCTAGGACTTACTGGCAGCTATGGGCTGCTGCCATTAACTTCTTAGCCTCCTTTCTCACATCCGTTTTTTGCTGAGCGGCACAATCCGACTCAAAAACCTATGCAGCGGATGCGGCGAAAAAAACGGATCCGTTGCATATGTTTTTTCATGCGGCCCATCCATTTTTTGACGGATGCGGCTTGATACTGAGCATGCGCAGTTCAAAAAAACGCATGCGGCGGCCGGATGCGGTTTTTGCCGCAGAACGCCGCATCCAGCGTCCTTAGGCTTGCATTGTAAATCGCGCATCGCACCGGATCCGGCGTGATGCGTTTTTTTTGCCGCACAAAAAAACATGCCAGGCAACGTTCCATCCGGCCGCTGCATGGGCTAAATATGCCACATCCGGCAAAAACCGGACGCAATGCAAGGCCATGAGGCACAATATGGAGCTAATGCAAGTCTAAGTGGGGAAAAACGCAATCGGCGGCAAAAAAAAAAATGGTTGCGTTTTTTCTGCAAAGCGCCGCATTGTGCAGCTCAGCAAAAAACGGATGTGTGAAAGCAGCCTTATTACCCCGATTGCCACCGCATCAGGGCAATCGGGATGAGCTGGGAAAAGTCCCAGGACTGTCGCATCTAATGGATGTGGCAATTCTGGGCGGCTGCTAGCTGATATTTTTAGGCTTAGAGGGCTCCCAATAACGTGAGTCACCCCAGCCTGAGAATACCAGCCCCCAGCTGTGAGACCTTATCTTGGCTGGTTATCAAAATATGGGGAACCGCACGCCTTTTTTTTTTTTTTTTTTTTTTTATAAATTACCCCCATACAGCATCAGCAGCAGACCCCCGCCCCATAACCGTGTGTCATGACACCATTTTTTGCTTAAAAAAAAATATTTTCCTATTTTCCTCCTCTAAAACCAGGGTGCGTCTTATGGTCCGCTGCATCTTATAGTCCGAAAAATATATATATATAAAACAAAAAAAAAAAAAAAAAAAAAAAAAAAAACACATACACACACACTGTATATATATGTGTGTGTGTATATATATATTTTTTATTTTTCATATATAAAAAAATAACATATATATATATATATATAGTTTATGGGCTCCTGCAGATGTCCGAGCATTGTGATGTACTATGCAGGCAGTAATACGGCAGTCTGACTGAATCACTGATGCCGGCACAGAGGGGTGGGCAGAAATATGGGTATGTGACCATAATCTTCTGGGCCTTAAGGCAACATAATGGGGCAATATACACCAATAAAAAAGTTACAGATCCTGAAAGGGCAACCCAGGTCCTATTTCAAAAACTATTATTAGTATAGTACACAACTAGGGCTTATTTTTGGAGTAGGGCTTACAAGTATGCTCCAAAGAGGGCAAAAAACCCCTCTAGGGCTTATTTTCAGAGTAGATCATATTTTTGGGAAAACATGCACTCATACACACACACACTGACAAGCAAAAAGGTAACAATGTTTTTTTACTTTTGACTTTCAGGCTCCATAGCTCACCATCCACTACAGTTTCCAAAGTAAGACTGCCTTCATTTTATATACTCTCATCTTGGCTATCTCATACATAAATTTGACTTGCAACTGTTTAACATATGATTAGTCATGCCCCTGGATTGTTACTGTTTTGCTCCTGGTGCTTTTTCTTCCTGTATACTACAAATTACTAACTGTAGGTTGATTCCCAAGTGAAAGGTCACTGGTTTCACTCGAAGAGCAGCCATGAAAAAGATTTCCCATGGCAAGCGAAACAGCATCCCATTCATCAATAACAGTATCTCAGCGAAGAAAATAGACAAACTGCATGATGTGAATGCCATAACAGATGGAAGAGTATGAAATGAGGGGACCTTAATGAACTCAGGTGAGGTCCCTGAAGTCACCTGAGGTCAAGTCACCTGCGGTCACAGGTGGAGGACCGTGGGACCCTCAGCTAACCTGAGTGAAGTCACCATTGATCTCTGCACAGTCTCTGCCTGAATTTACAGTGTGTGGTCTTATACCATGATCATGTGATGTGAGTCAGAAGTAGCAGAGCTGAATAGTCAGGAGACCTCGCGTGGATTACGTCGGACCTGTAGGGGTGTTTGAGGGGTTAATAAAGTGGTGAAAGAGGGTGTTTTTTGTATATTTCAAATACATTTTTTTTGGGGTGTTTGTGTTTATTTCCTTCCACTTATAGATCAGTAATGGGGGGGTCCCATAGATGCCTTCCATTAGTAATCTAAGGCTTAGTGCAGCTGTGGGCAGCCATTCACCGCTTATTACCCAGATTGCCATCGCACCAGGGCCATTAGGAAGAGCCGGGTAAAGTGCCGGGCTTGTCACTTCTAATGGATGTGACAATCCTGGGCAGCTGCAGGCTGATATTTTTAGGCTGAGGGGTGACCAATAAGCATGGGTCTTCCCAGCCTCAGAAAACCAGCCCCCAGCTGTCAGGCTTGATCTTGGCTGGGCACCAAAATTGGGGGACTGTATGCCGTTTTTTCAAAATTACTTATTTAAATAATTACAAATAAAAAAAAAACCTGGATGCGGTTCCTCCCATCTTCAAACACACCCAAGATAAGCGCACAGCTGAGGCCTGCAGCCTGTAGCTGTGCTGGGTATCATATGGGGGGACCCTACGCCAATTTTTTAATAGATTTATTTTTACTGTACGCTATAGACCCACAGACAGTGTCACACAGGATGGGGGCGGTCTGACTGTAACCAATCACAGATGCCGGTGGGCGGGGAAAACAGTGAATCTGCATGAGCCTAATGAGAGGCCCTGGAAAAAAAAAAAAAAAAAAGGAGCGGCCGCGGGAGCAGTTACAGTCCTGCTGGAGACTAGGTAAGTATAGCATGCTTGCTTTTTTCTTTTTTATTTCCCGAGTGCCGAATTTGGATCAATACCCAGAATTCCCTGAGAATTTCGGCCCGGGCCTGGCACTTGGGTGTCTTTGAACCCACGAGGGTCAGACCTCACAGTCAGGTCCACCCAAAAAACGCATCAAATCAGAATTGACAAAAACACAGCAGAAACGCAGAATCATTACAAGCGGGTTTTTTGTTTGTTTTTTACATTTCCATCCTCTCTGGAACACGGAGCAGTTTTTGGTGCAGTTTTGATGTCTCGAAGGTGCAGTTTTTGTGACAAGACTGCCGCGTGCGCATGTAGCCTTATAGCCCCAGTGTTCTCCAGTGCACTATGCTCCCACTCATCTGTACTGGTGTAATAGCCTACACTGGTCAGTGACTCTGGGGGCTGTCACCGGTTCCGTCCTTATTCCATTCCCGCTATTGGTCTGGGGTATTTTTTATCCGCCACTCTGTTCCTGACATACGCCTTTTCATTCGGTGCTGCTTCTTATGGTCTTTACCAGTGGGGTGCTGCTCACAGGTAATAATGCAGGGAAGAAGACATGAAAACAAACAATACTATGGGGAGACGCAGGCATAATACGAGTAATAACACTTAAGCATTTGTGTATACAGCTCCTATGCAGAGCCATGCTTCTCTATGGATACCGAGGTCAGCACAGAAGGGGCTTTTCACTTTCAGCTCTGACTACATGCACACCGGTAATAGAGGGATGGATGGCAGTGACAGAGGCTACGCCCCCCGAGGATGCAGTATCACTGTCTGTCCAGTGGTCTGCCCCATCAGAGCTGCAGCAGGCTGTGCCTGTAGGAAGCTGCTCCTCGGCAGCCCGGTGAATTACCTATGAGATCGGAGGGGCCGCTGCCCAGGTTCTCCCCTCTGATGGTCACCTTGGTCCAGGACGTCCCCTCTTTGGGAGAGATGCCGGTGACGAGCGGAGGCTGCCGCACCCGGGACATGACTGCGGCGACAACGGAGACACCAGGTAGCGGCTATTTCCTATCGTACGGATACAGGACCTTAATGACGTCACGATCACATGACTGGAATGTCACTGTAACATGTGACTGTATACCGGCCACTAACAACGCCTGCCTCAGCCGCTAGCTGCAGACATCTGGCAGGACCTTGATGACGTCTTGTCACGTGACCAGTCCGCGTCCTGTGACAGTGAGATATGCGGCCGGACGGATATGCGCTCTCCTGTGTGCACTGTGGGGCGTGCCCGCTGTATATGCGTGTGCATGTATTAACCCTTCCACCACTAGGGGATTTTCCATTTTTCGTTCCCTCCCTTCCTTCTAAGAGCCATAACTTTTTTATGTTTCCATTAATATAGCCATATGAGGGCTTGTCTTTTGCAGGACGAGTTGTACTTTTGAATGACACTATTCATTCTTCCCCATATTGCACTAGGAAACAGGAAAACAATTGCAAGTGTAGTGAAATTGCAAAAGAAAGTGCAATCGCACAATTCTGTTTTGGGAGTTTATTCACCATGTTCACTGTATGGTAAAACTGACCTTGAAGTGTGATTCCCCAGGTCAGTACGAGTCCATAGACACCAAACATGTATAGTTTTATCTAAGGGGTGAAATAAATCAGAAATTTGTAAAAAAAAAAAAAAAAATTGTTCTTTTGGCACCATTTTCAGAGACCCATAATGTTCTCATTATTCGGGCTCAGGGGCTCAGCGGTGGCTTGTTTTTTACGTCTTGAGCTGACATTTTTCTTCCTACCACTTTTGGGTGTAGATACGAAGTTTTGATCTCCTGTTATTGTATTTTAATCCAATGTTGCGGTGACCAAAAAAATGTATTTCTGGCATTTTTGTTTTTTTTCTCGCCAGTCCATGTACCAATCAGATTAATGGATTTTATATTTCGATAGATCAGGCATTTCTGAACTCGGCAATACCAGATATGTGTGTATGGGGGTTTTTGTTGTTTGTTTGTTTGTTTTTTTATTTTCAATGGGGCAAAAGGGGGGTGATTTGAACTTTTACTTATTTACTTTTTCAGATTTTTAAAGACTTTTTTTTACACTTTTATAGATTTTATTAGTCCTATAATTTATGCCTGTGCAGTCACATCACTTCTGCTGATCAGAGCGATGCTTTAGCATACCTCTAATCAGCAGAAATGCTCATCTCCTGAGAATGCCGGCATTCACAGGAACTATGTATAATGTAAGGGAGGTAGCTTCGGCACACAAATAGAAGAACTGTTTTAGATTTTCCCAAATTGCTTTTAAAGGAGTTGTCTGACATAAACTATAAAAAAAAAATAAGCTAATCTGTGCTGTATTGTCATAAAACACCCTACTTTTATTTTTTTGTTTTCTAACTCTTGTTCCTCTTGAATTATCCTTTTATTCTCTGCAGACACTTTATTTACCTGCAGCTCAACCAAACATGAAATCTTCCTGTGCCAAACCTCAGAGTCAGAGCTGACAACGCCCGACCTCACTGTCCAGCCCCGCCCTCTGCACACTCATTCGGTGTCAGTAGCCTGCCCAGCACAGACCTCTAGCAGAGGACTATATGGGCACATATAATGTAGTAATGCCCCCATCCTGTAATAATGTGCCCCATCCTTGTGTCCATCTTGTAATAAATGTGCCCATCCTATAGTATTGTGCCCATCGTTCTGCTCATCCTATAGAAATGTCCCCTTGGGGTCCTCTTCTTTTAGTAATGCTCCATCCTGTGGTAGTGTCCCATATTGTGCCATTCTTCACACATTTAAAAAATCCAAAGACAAACCCTTTTTCACCTGTCCTCGTTCCCTTGGTGGCCTGCTTCTTGCAGCCGCAGCCCCCTTGATGAACCCTGCCAGTGCCGCAGCTGATAGCGCTTTATATCACAGGACAGATTCCCGGGCGCTGTGCAGGGACGCGCTTTCAATGCAGCTTCTCCAGTGATCCACTGCCTGCCTCTGATTGGCCGGCGGCTGATCATTACAGTAGCTGTATACAGAGCTCACGTCTGAGCAGCATCGGGGAATCTATCTGATATAAAGCGCTGACTGTGCGGCCCCAGCACAGGCAGCGATCAGCAAGGGGGCCAAGGGCCTACACACCGCAAGCAGCATCAGGGGCCGCAGCTAACAGCGCTTTATATCAGATGACAGATTCCCGGGCACTACACAGGGCCAAGTTGTCTATACAGCTTCTCCATTGATCAGCTGCTGCCTCTGATTGGCCAGCGGCTGATCATTGCAGTAGCTGTATTCAGAGCTCAATCCTGCGCAGTGCCCGGGAATCTGTCCTCTGATTTAAAGCGCTGACTGTGCGGCCCCAGCACAGACAACGATCATCAAGGGGGCCACGGGCGTGCGTCGCATGCAGGCTGCCAGCAGTGTCTTTGACACCACTGCAGCATGGAATGTGTGAGAGGGTGCAGGGGAAGGGGGACGGGGACTCCGGCGCAATGTACATGCCCAGCTGGGCGGCAACATGTCATTGGCTGTGATGCCTGTCAACAAGCGCCTGCCACTATTGATGTGACGTCACAGGAAGCAGCAAAATCATGGCAGGAGCGGTCACGTGACTGCACTGAGCTGAGGGAGAGGGGCTGACAGCAGGGCAGGTAGGTAGTCTCCATCTATTTACCTGCCCCAATTTAGCCCTATAGTGAAATGACAAAAAAAGGCAAAGTAAGCCGGATAACCCCTTTAATTTTCTGCAAAAACAGGTAACCCGAGAACCAGGGTTGTGGAGTCAGGTTCGGTGTCCATTTTGGTGGAGTCTGAATTGGGGTTGGAGTCTGTATAAAGAGGACTGACTCCAAACTCCTAAAATATATGATAAATTGGGTACAGCAATTCAAGTCAGTATGTGATGACTATTTTTTCATAAGAATTTGGGAAAGTTATGAAATGTCCTATAAATGTCTGATCTATTCCTGATCAAAAGAGCTAGGCTTTTACTTGAGATGAATCTGTTCTGCGCTTCAGCTACATGCTATATGTAGTGATGTCACTATTTTACTACAGTAAATTTATCACAAACATGAGTCATGTACAGTTGAAACCAGAAGTTTACATGCACTCTCTAAAAAGACACATCTGCATGTTTTTCTCAGTATCTGACGTGAAATCAGAATAAACCTTCCCGTTTTAGGTCAATTAGGAACCAAAATTATTTTTATTTGCCAGAATAAATGCCAGAATAATGAGAGAGTGAATGTTTTAAGGCATTTTTATTACTTTCTGCAAAGTCAAAAGTTTCCATACACTAAGATTACTTTGTATTTAAACAATATGGGACAGCCCATATGATGATGTCATGTCTTTGGAAGCTTCTTATAGGTTTAATTGCAACATCTGAGTAAATTAGAGATACACCTGTGGATATATTTTAATGCACACCTGAAACACACTTCGTCTTAGTGTAGCATCATGGGAAAGTCAAAAGAAATCAGCCAAGATTTTAGGAAGAGAATTGTGGACTTGCAGAAGTTTGGTACATCCTTGGGTAAAATTTCCAGATACCTGATATTCATCTGTACAAACAATTATACGCAAGTACAAAAAAGATGGGAATGTCCAGCCATCATAATGCTCAGGAAGGAGACGGGTTCTACGTACCAGAGTTGAACATGCTTTGGTCAGACGTGCATATCAACCCAAGAACAAAAGCAAAAGATCTTGTGAAAATGCTGGTGGAAGCTGGTAAGATTGTGTCATTATCCACAGTAAAATGAGTACTGTATCAACATGGGCTGAAAGGCCACTCTGCCAGAAAGAAGCCAAAAGAAACATAAAAAAAGACAGATTAATGTTTGCAAATGCACACAGGAACAAAAACCTTATATTTTGGAGACAAGTCCTGTGGTCTGATGAAACTAAAATTTGGTCATAATGAGACCATCGTTACGTTTGACGGAAAAAGGGAGAAGCTTTGAAGCCTAAGAACACCTTTCTAACTGTAAAAAATGGGGGTGGCAGCATCATGTTGTGGGGCTGTTTTGCTGTAGGAGGGACTGGTGCACTTCACAAAATAGATGGCATCATAAGGAAAGAAGATTATGTGATAATACTGAAGCAACATCTCAAGACATCAGCCAGGAAGTTAAAGCTTGAGTGGAAATGGGTCTTCTAAATGGACAATGACCCGAAGCATACTACCAAACTGGTTGCAAAGTGGCTTAACACTAGAAGTCCCAGAGAGGGGTCATTTAACATTTCTACCTTTGGAACCCAGAGACAGGTCGAATGACCTGATGGATTTTAGCTAACATCCTATAATCACCGTCTTTTGTTCTGTAATTAAGGCCATTACTGTCGCACCACATGAGGTTGTTGTTTTCCATTGAGTTTAGCCATTTAGTTTCTAGTTAGTTCTATTCAGTTTAGACTAAAGGTCATTTGACCCTCTTTCGGGACTTCAGGGGGGAGCATGACATTTCTGGGACTTCTAGTGTTAAGGATAAAAAAGTCAATGTTTTGGAGTGGCCATCACAATCCAAATGAAAATTTATGGTCAAAGCTGAAAAGGCCGGTGCGAGCAAGGCAACCTACAAACATGTCTCAGTTACACCAGTTCTGTCGGGAGGAATGGGCCCAAATTCCTACCAACTATTGTGAGAAGCTTGTGGAAGGATATCCAAAACGTTCCACCCAAGTCATACAGTTTAAGGGCAATGCTACTAAATTCTAATGAAATGTATGTAAACTTTTGATTTTGCAGAAAGTAATAAAATTGCCTTAAAACATTCTCTCTCTCATTATTTTGGCATTTAGTAAATATAAATAATTTTGGTTCCTAATTGACCTAAAATGGGAAAGGTTTATTCTAATTTCATGTTAGATAGTGAGAAAAACCTGTGTCTTTATAGAGAGCGCAGGGAAACTTCTGGTTTCTACAGTATGAGGGAGTCGGAGTCAGAGTTGGAGTCGGAATCAGGGAAATTGAGGAGTCAGAGTTGGAGTTGAAGGTTTGGCTTACTGACTCCACAGCCCTGCCAAGAACAAATCAATTTCAAGGTTTAGCCATATTGGTTACTGGTAAAGGGGTGCTAGAGTAAGTCATTATGTGGGTTAATGCTGATAGCCCATGAGAAAGGGACACCGTACACAGTCCTTGTGTAAGATGGCCAAAGAGGCCGTCTAACAGCCACATAAAACAGTTATGTATATAGCTACAATTGCACTGCTGCAAACAGTTGCCGTTCAGTGATCGTATAACCACTATGACAATTAAACCAATACTGAGTGGCAGCAAACACCAAGTAATTAGATCCTCACCTCCTTGCAATACATAATCAGAAGTGAGTGTAATGAAAACCACTGTGTGACATCCACAATAGGGAGGGGGCATATTACCGGTCGCACACCCTCATGACCAAACTCTGACTTGAGTGTTGCATGGTGCTCCTGGGCCTCCCGACACGTTTTGTTGGTGGACTCATCAAGGGAGGATTATGGCCAATAGAGCAACAAGCATCTATAATAATACAGGATGAAAGTAAAGTAAGTCAAATGCCACCCAAGCTTTAAACTCAACTGTTTTTTGTGGCTGTTAGACGGTCTCTTTGGGTCCGGAGCACTGCAGTATATGAATATATATGATTGAATTGTCCAGTGTTTAACTGAATAGAATAGCTGAGTGCAATTATGTTTGTACGTTTGTTTTGTTTTTCACCTTTTAAATAAATTAGTAAAAGTTAAGTTTTACACATTTTCATATTATTACCTAGCGGTTTTATTACAAATAATTGGGTAATCACACTTCCTTGCTGCATAATTCATCTCAGTTCACTGCAGTAATGCACACACAGCAGTATGTGAGGCTGCAGTGACTGTTCTCCCTGCCAATGAGGAACAATCTGTTTTTTATTGCCTAAAACAGTTTGTCTTGGAACATCGTGGGACCCCCTTTTGGATTGCAGCAGACATTGGATGAGGGTTTTTGCAGGGAAGTAAATTGGTGAATGAGGGGGTCTTTTGTCTTTATATCTTTAATAATTTTCTCTTTTTATGTCATTCAGATTTGCTTTTGGGAAACATTGTGGGACATCACTGTGGATTATGGCGGACTTTTTTTTAAAAAATACATTTTTTATAAATTGTTGAATGAGGGCTGTAGTTGAGGGGGGTGTTTGTTCACAAAAAAAATATTTTTTCAATTTCTTCTGAATTAGTAATGGGGCTGTCTGATAGACGTCCACCCATTACTAATACGAAGGCTTGATGACAGCTGGCAAATCATAGCAGGCATCATTCCCATATATTATCCAGTTTGCCACTGCACCAGGGCAATGGAAGAGCCGAGTACAACTCCAGATTTGCCACATCTAATAGATGCGCCACCTCTCGGGCGACAAAGGGCTGCTATTTTTAGGCTGGTATGGGCCAAATAACTCATCCCCCTCCCCACCCTAAAAATATCAGCCTCCATTTATCTGCTCTCCCTTGACTGGTTTTGAAAAAATGGGGGGGGGGACCCTACGCAGTTTTTTTTAAATTATTTGTTCAAATAATTTAAAACATCAGCATGGGATCCCCGCTAATTTTCAAAACCAGCCAAGGTACAGCTGACAGCTGAGGGTTGCAGCTCGCAGCTGCTGCTATACCTGTGCTGGTTATGAAAAAATAGGGGGAACCCCATTTTTTTTTTTAAATTATTTATTAACTCTGCTGAATAGCTGTCCAAGCTATCTACCTATCTATCCAATGTATCATCTATTAATCTATCATTTTTCTGGCTTTACACATCTTTACACATAAAGAAAACATTAATTTCAATATCATGCATTTTGTTCCAGTATCAGTCACACGGATGACACACGGATGTGTCACATGGACATACGGACAGCACACGGATGACACACGGATGTGTCACATGGACATACGGATAGCACACGGATGACACACACGGATGGCCATACGGATGCCCAAAACGGACCATGCAACACATGCTTTTTTTACATGGATGTGATGTGAAGGAGGCCTAAAATGAAGTTGTTGTAAAATGGATTCCTCAAAAAACATATGATGTACAATTTAGTGGGGGGGTTAGCATTCTGCTTTAGATTACAGTAATATTTTTTTTTCTCAAACTATATGTAAATAGATCCACATCTCATGAGCATAACATGTAATACCTGACAAAAAAATATTAAATAGAGGCACATTAACTTGAAAATGTCAAATTGGGGTAATTATGAAAAGTGTGTATTCAAAGACTCTTCCAGAAGTCGTTTGTGTCAGCGAAAAGCTAAATTTTAATGTCGAAAGTGCATTTTTTAATCTCGTCCATGCTTATTTGGAATTGAAAGTTTTACTTTGTATGACTGGATGGTCTGCACTGTTACACTTTCTTCACTCAGAATAGAGCCATGGATAAGAGAACTGTTTGCTGCATGAGTGTAACACATGCCAGTGATGAGGCGGTGAGCAGGAGTGGACGCAGTGGACCACAGGAGTTCCCTCTCTTACCCTGACCTGGGAGGAGCTTGACTAAGCGCCTACTGGATAGACGCCAGGTGCCACTCCCAGGGCAGTGTCCGAGACTGCGGCAGCTGACCCACAGGGCAGAAACATGATCAGGTACGGACAGGCAGAATCTCTGACAGGTTCAGGCGGGTCGGCTGAGGCGGACAGGATGGGAGATGAGTTAATAGTATTCTGCTGGCTCACAAGTCGAGAAAATCAGTGCTCTGACGCCAAAAATAACGTACTGTAGAATAATAATGTTTCGGCACTTATTTTTCTGTAAGCTTTTATTAGATACTCAAAGAAAAAATTGTGTGTGACAAGTCGTATAGCCAACGTTTCGGCTGGTGGCGTCAGCCTTTTTCAAGGTGAACATGTCGGAAGGAGTAATCTGGAAGGGAAAAGAGCCCACCCAGAGCTCTCTTTCCTTCCCCCTTCCAGATTACTCCTTCTGACATGTTAACGTTGAAAAAGGCTGACGCCAATAGCCAAAACGTTGGATAAACAACTTGTCACACACAATTATTTCTTTGAAAATCAAATAAAAGCATTACAGAAAAGGAACTCTTTCTTTTTTTCTTATTTTTGAATGTCGAAGCATTATCATTCTATAAGATGGGAGTTAAGGGCAGATACGGATAGCATAGCAGATACTGACATGACAGATATGACATCACTTCCCTACTAACCAGAATCCCACAATGTCTGTCTGCTATTTCATCCTTTTTCTCTGCTCGATTTGTCGCGGGCGGAGGAGGGGACGCCGCGCTCTCCCTCTGCTCGGGTCCGGCTGCCGCGGCTGCTGCGGCCTGCTGCTGCTCGGTGGCTCGAGCGATGGGCCGGATCCCGGGGACTCGAGCGGCGCTCCTCGCCCGTGAGTGAAAGGGGATTGGTTGTTGGGATAGTTTATTGTCCGTGACGCCACCCACGGTTGTGGTGATTAAGTGGACACCACCGCTGCTCTGTCTGGGGAGCCCGGGAGTGATGGTACGGAGCAGCCAGTTGTTGATTTGCCCCTCCGTGGGTAGGGGTTTTGGTGATCCCGGGGCCCAGTGATGGGGTTGGTATGGTGGACAGGCGGGTATGGGGCCTGTGGAGGTGCAGGGGCGCAGGGGCAGCGCTGTGCCGCACGGCACGGAGGTACTCACTCAGCCAGTAAACACGACACAGTTACGGTAAACAAACGGCTGGTTGGACGGGTCCCTCGGACGATTACGGTGCTGCGGTTCCCTGCAGTTAGCGGTGACGGTCTCTTCCTTGCACCTATGTAAAGTCTCTTGGTAGCGATGGGTCCCCACCGGTTACCCGCTCCCCGGCTTGGATATGGGCCGGAGGAGCCCCTCTCTTGCCCGCAGGCGCTGCCCCTGGGAAACTGGTGCCTTGGCGGTGGCGGTGTCTCCCCTTAACGGTCGGACTGTTGCCTTCAATCGGGACTTGGTTGTTAGGAGACAGAGGTCCCCTTCACTGACGGATTTGGCAAATTATGGCGACTCCTAGCCTTGCCGGGATCCGAAAGGCCCCTGCCCTGGTGCTGACTGTTCTTCGTATACTGCTCCAGTACAGCCGGGTCACCACCCGTCCGCGGTCCTTCCAGCAACCTCCAAACAGTCCCCCTGCAGACTATCACCGCCGTCTGCTGACCTTGCTATCTCAGTCCGGGGCACACACCTGGACCAACTTCAGGCTTTCTTAACTGTTCCTTTTACTTCTTCACTCAAGCTCCTCTACCACTTCACCTCCTTCTACTTTCACTTCCTAAACTGTACTCCTTACTCCTTCACTTCCCTAGCTTAACTGCCTGGTTCTCCCGCCTCCAGGGCTGTGAACTCCTCGGTGGGCGGAGCCAACCACCTGGCCCACCCCCTGGTGTGGACATCAGCCCCTGGAGGAAGGCAACAAGGATTTTAGGTTAGCTTTGGTGTACCTGCCGGGAATGTGGGGTGCATGTGATGTTGTGACCTGTGACCCCTGGCTTGCCCAGGGCGTCACATTCCCCCTTAGCAAAACGCAGACCGTCCTCGGGCTGCCCGTCCAACACCGGTTTTATTTTCCTTTTGTTTTTCTGTAAAGATAAAACGGTAACATATATACAATTTATGGCATCATCCCACATCGGGATGTTCGGTTCTTAAACGTTGCAAACATTAAAACGGTTAACGGTTACAGTCTCCGCTCTCTCCCACCCAAGTAACCTGGCCCTGATGTTGCCCCTAAAACCCAGGCAGCACCCCTTGACCCCAGTCCAGCACAAGTTACCCGAGCGGGATCTGTCCTTCCCCTCCAGAGGGTAGCCACCGGTTCCTGTGGTGGCTGGGCCCCAGCCTGCTCTGCTGTGGGCCCTCCCTCCAACCTGCCTATCCGGAGGCGGTAATTGCGGAAACGGTAACGGTAACACAACTTATTTACAAGCCACTAGCGTCTGTGGTTGCCCTGCAAGTTCACGGGCTTGTCCATAGGAGTTCCTATGCAAATTTTTCAAATGGTCCCCACGGGGACAACGGTGCCGGCAACGGCTGGTTTCCAAATCACGGTGCAATCAGGTGACTGTTCGGTAATCAATTCATTTTTCATCAAACTTTCAAACAAACACTTGTGGTCCCAACGGGGACGGTGCAACGGTGCTCCGCTGCCGCTATTCCGAGTCCTCCACATCACCTGAGGGAGGGGGCGCGTCGCTCACACGGGACTCCTGGCTGCCCCGTAACTTCGCATCCAGCGCGAACCACCCCCCCTCTCCACAGTGCCGGGTGTACTGCACGATGTCGCCCGGCATCAGGTTACGACCGGGATGCTCTTCAGGCAGGTGGGCATTCACATCCCGCCGGGCTATAAACACTTCGGCCTCCAGGCCCGGTTCATTTATAAACCCATAGCCCCGGCGGACATCAAACCGCCTCACCTGCCCTTCGTACAGCGGGCCCCGGACTCGGAACGTTGCCTGACGGAGGCTCTCCTTTTCCCGGATTGCACGGGCCACCAACTCCGCCTTCTTTCTTTCCCGTTCACCGATTTCCAGGCCCAACGGTACCGGCTCCCTGTCCCAGTACGGCGCTGCTGCGAGCTCCGGCGCACGGGTCGGGCCCCGCAAGACCTGTTTGACATTGCCCACTGCTGGTACTCTGGGCGACAGGTCCCGCGGTGTCTTGGCCTTAGATGCTGCCTTGCATCGGCAACCCGGCGCAACCTCAGCCGAGGTGTGGGGGATGGGCACAGGGGCTTTCCGCGGTTGGGCCTTCGGCACGGAGTGGGTCATCGGCTCCGGCTCGGGGACTTTCTCGTGGGACGCCTCCTGTTCGGTTTTCGGGGCTTTCCAGGGCAGCACCTCCGGTCGACTACGGGCTCCGGCTGCAGGTCGGCCCGCCTGGGCGGGCATGCTGGGTATCGCTACCGGTTGCGGTGGTAGCGGGCCTAATGGCGGGGTCACGGCTTCCGAGACGGGTGGCGAGGGAGGCAGCGGGGGGGAGAGGGCTTGGACCGGGCCCCGCAGCCGTGATGACCGGCCCTTCAAGGGCATCGGGGCGTGGGTCACTCACCCTCCCTTCCTCCGCTTCCTCCTCACGTCTCCGCACGGTCGCTATGACGTCCGCCATGTCGGTCTCCCACTCCTCCATGAGGAGCTGCATCTTGACCTGCAGCCTTTGGTAGAGCTGCGCGGTCCGGATCTCCACCCACGCCGCGGTTCCAGGCGCGGGGGCTACGGTGCTGCGGGACGGCATGAACATGTTGCTGGCGGCCTCTCCCAGGAACAAGATGGCTGCAGGGTCCTGGCATCCCTGCTTTTATAGCCGCGCTCACATGCAGCTAGCCGCCATTCCGTCTCCCTTAGCCTCTTTCCGGCCCCTCCTCTATCGGGGCGGGGTTTTGGCCTTCGCGCCTCTGCTACTCGAGAAGACGCTCGAGCGGGAACTTTTCGCGCCAAAGATGGCGACTTCTGAAATTTTCCGGCCGGACACCTCCGGCGGTCACAAGGCGCACCTCTACCCAACGGCAGAGTGGTAAGATCCTGTTCGTGATGCCAAGTTGTCGCGGGCGGAGGAGGGGACGCCGCGCTCTCCCTCTGCTCGGGTCCGGCTGCCGCAGCTGCTGTGGCCTGCTGCTGCTCGGTGGCTCGAGCGATGGGCCGGATCCCGGGGACTCGAGCGGCGCTCCTCGCCCGTGAGTGAAAGGGGATTGGTTGTTGGGATAGTTTATTGTCTGTGACGCCACCCACGGATGTGGTGATTAAGTGGACACCACCGCTGCTCTGTCTGGGGAGCCCGGGAGTGATGGTACGGAGCAGCCAGTTGTTGATTTGCCCCTCCGTGGGTAGGGGTTTTGGTGATCCCGGGGCCCAGTGATGGGGTTGGTATGATGGACAGGCGGGTATGGGGCCTGTGGAGGTGCAGGGGCAGCGCTGTGCCGCACGGCACGGAGGTACTCACTCAGCCAGTAAACACGACACAGTTCTCGGTAAACAAACGGCTGGTTGGACGGGTCCCTCGGACGGTTACGGTGCTGCGGTTCCCTGCAGTTAGCGGTGACGGTCTCTTCCTTGCACCTATGTAAAGTCTCTTGGTAGCGATGGGTCCCCACCGGTTACCCGCTCCCCGGCTTGGATATGGGCCGGAGGAGCCCCTCTCTTGCCCGCAGGCGCTGTCCCTGGGAAACTGGTGCCTTGGCGGTGGCAGTGTCTCCCCTTAACGGTCGGACTGTTGCCTTCAATGGGGACTTGGTTGTTAGGAGACAGAGGTCCCCTTCACTGACGGATTTGGCAAATTATGGCGACTCCTAGCCTTGCCGGGATCCGAAAGGCCCCTGCCCTGGTGCTGACTGTTCTTCCTATACTGCTCCAGTACCGCCGGGTCACCACCCGTCCGCGGTCCTTCCAGCAACCTCCAAACAGTCCCCCTGCAGACTATCACCGCCGTCTGCTGACCTTGCTATCTCAGTCCGGGGCACACACCCGGACCAACTTCAGGCTTTCTTAACTGTTCCTTTTACTTCTTCACTCAAGCTCCTCTACCACTTCACCTCCTTCTACTTTCACTTCCTAAACTGTACTCCTTACTCCTTCACTTCCCTAGCTTAACTGCCTGGTTCTCCCGCCTCCAGGGCTGTGAACTCCTCGGTGGGCGGAGCCAACCGCCTGGCCTACCCCCTGGTGTGGACATCAGCCCCTAGAGGAAGGCAACAATTATTTTAGGTTAGCTTTGGTGTACCTGCCGGGAATGTGGGGTGCATGTGATGTTGTGACCTGTGACCCCTGACTTGCCCAGGGCGTCACAGATTCCTAAAACTGAACATGGACAAAACAGAATTCATTGTCTTTCCTCCTCCTCACTCAACTCCCCCACCTGACATATCCATCAATGTCAATGGCTGCTCACTTTCCCCAGTGCCACACGCGCGCTGCCTGGGAGTAATCCTAGACTCTTATCTCTCTTTCAAGCCACACATCCATCCAAGCCCTTTTCACCTCCTGCCGCCTCCAACTCAAAAATATTTCCCGGATCCGTACATTCCTTTCCCAAGAAGCTGCAAAAACCCTAATACATGCCCTTATTATCTCCCGTCTGGATTATTGCAACCTCCTGCTCTGTGGCCTCCCTTCTAACAGTCTCGCACCTCTACAATCTATTTTAAACTATGCTGCCCGGCTAATCCACCTGTCCCCCCGCTACTCCCCGACCTCTCCTCTCTGCCAATCCCTTCACTGGCTTCCCATTGCCCAACGACTCCAGTTCAAAACACTAACCATGACATACAAAGCCATCCACAACCTGTCTCCTCCCTACATCTGTGACCTAGTCTCCAAGTACTTACCTACACGTAACCTCCGATCCTCACAAGATCTCCTTCTCTACTCCCCTCTCATCTCCTCTTCCCACCATCGCATCCAAGATTTCGCCCGTGCCTCCCCCATACTCTGCAATGCTCTGCCACAACACATCAGACTCTCGCCTACCTTGCCAAGCTTCAAAAGGAACCTGAAGACCCACCTCTTCCGACAAGCCTACAACCTGCCGTAACTCTCAGTCTGATACAGCGCCGCACAATCAGCTCTACCCTCACCTACTGTATCCTCCCCTATCCCTTGTAGACTGTGAGCCCTCGCGGGCAGGGATCTCTCTCCTCCTATACCTGTCTGTGTCTTGTACTGTTTATGATTATTGAACTTGTCCCTATTATGTATACCCCTTTCACATGTAAAGCACCATGGAATTGATGGCGCTATAATAATAAATAATAATACTGACAAGTATGGAAGGCACAGGTTACTGGGCATGGGTGAAGATAATGGACTGTGGACAGACGGGAACTAACAAGTAGCTAGCTAGATGGACATTACTGACCATGTTGCTCAGGCATCTCCCCTAGTGAGAGGAGGCCTTAAGTACTCAGTGCCTCTAAGCCATAGGCTGGGAGGCACTTCAGGAAAAAGGTGTGTTGGCCCTTTAAGAGAGCGTGTGAGCACGCCATAGGCATGCGGCATGCACAGACCATGGGAGTAGGAGGAAGGAGAGACACATGTGGAGGACCACGTGGAAGCGAGGCAGGGTGCTAGGATGCCGGTGTTACAATGAAACGGAGGAACATGCAACTGCTGGTAGTAAAAAAGTTAAAAATGGACACCACCTATCTCCTGGGAACTGTTTTCCTTGCTTATAAGGACATGTTTAGTATTTGGTCAGTATTTTACATCGGCATTTGTAAGCAAAAACCAGGAGTGGAGAAATCAGAGGAAACAATAGAAACACCAGTTCTGCATTTTTTACCCACTCCTGATTTTGGCTTGCAAATACTGGTGGAAAATACTGACCAGATACTGAACGTGTGAACATGGCATTAAGGCAGGTGAGAGACTCATGAACGTATGAGGATTATCTGACAGATTCACCATTTCTGGCAAAAGACTGCATTCAAATGGATTAATTGTAATTGTCTTTTGTGATTTTCATTGTGTGTGAGTGAAAACCATTCCATTGCTAGAGAGTAATGCAGTCATTCTGCCCAGGTCTACTGGTTGAGTTTTTTTAACATCTGTCTTGGATCAGTCAGATATAGGCTTTGTATGTACATACACACTTAACCTGCTTGTTAACAATTAATAATATCAGAAAAATTCTTTTCCCCTGTCTTAAAGGGGTTACTATTTAAACATAGCCTTTAGAAGTGTCAGAAAGTGATGACAAATTGGGTTCCACTAAAATCTGTTTATTAGCACTGCAGTATTCGGAATATCTCGAATGGCCGCACTGACAGAACTGTGACGCCATCGTGCTTTTCAGCACTGCAATTATGTGACTTTCAGCACCTGCTGAATGGGATTTGATGAAAACCCAAATGAAAGGCTAAGGTAACCACCAAAAATGTGTTTGGAAAATGGGAGAATTTGCTATAAGGACTTTTCACACTGGCACCGCTAACTTTGATATAATCACTGTAAGCAAAGAATTAAGAACTATTTCGGATGTTAAGTGACTTCCACACGGAAAAACAATCTAAAACATATTCGGCTGCAAATTTCCACCCTCCGCGTTAAAGGGGGTGAGAATCTGTAACAAAATTGTGCATGACGCATTATTTATATAATGTACAACAAATGATCGCTGATTAAGGCTAATGGCTGCTTCTCACTTACGAGTTTCTCGCAATAGAGCAATGCGAGAAAATATCGCATTGACATCGGACACATGTTAGTGTGAGTTAGAGTGATTCAGCTCGCATTTGCGATTTTTTTTCTCAGTCCAAATTGGACTGAGAAAAAAAATTGCAGCATGCTGCTTTTTTGCGAGTTTCTACTGCGAGTCTCTCCAATGCAAGTCTATGAGAGCAAGTAAAAAATCAGATGTCACGGGACGGCACTCACACCATCCTAGTGACATCCGATTTTCTAAATACATTTCTCGCATGTTGCCTAAAACACTGGAAACGAGTGATGTCTCACAATGTCTGTCAATCACTATTCTCTGTCAGTCGGTCTCTCCCTCTCGCTCTCTATTCTCTCTCTGTCGGTCGGTCTGTCGGTCGGTCACTATCTCTGTCCCTCACTCTCTGTCCATGTCGGTCTATCCCTCTCCCTCATACTCACCGATCCCTGATCACCAGCGCGGCGCTGCACGGCGTTCACACTGCTCTGGCGGCTTCTCCTCTTTTCAAAGGCCGGCCGCTCATTCAATCTCGTATTCCCTGCTTTACCTGCCCACCGGCACCTATGATTGGTTACAGTCATACACGCCCCCACGCTGAGTGACAGCTGTCTCACTGCAACCAATCACCGCAGCCAGTGGCCGTGTCTATGCTGAGCAGTAAAATAAATAAATAAATAAATTAAAAAAAACGGCGTGCGGTCCCCCCCCAATTTTAATACCAGCCAGATAAAGCCATATGGCTGAAGGCTGGTATTCTCAGGATGGGGAGCTCCACGTTATGGGGAAGATCCAGCTGGCCGCGGGTAATCTGAGTGACGGTAGCGCTAATCGCGCTGCTCAATTCAGTCACTCAGGGGCGTAGCGGTCACCGGTGAGTGCTTCACGGGTGACCGCTAATCAGGACGCGACACAGACAGAGCCGCGGCATGACAATGAAGTCGGATGAAGTTCACCCGAGTTCATTCTGATCGTGCGGCTCTGTCTGTGTCTGCTGTCATCTGCCATTCAGCTCTGCTACATGGCTGTCTGCTGTCAGCGGCCATGTAGCAGAGCTGAATGGCAGATGACAGCTGCTGAGAAAAAAAAGGATCAGACACGGATCACACACGCATTGCACACGCACTGCAATCATGAGAAAAATCTCAGGATGGCAGTGCAGTTGCGTTGCACTCTGACCTAACGTGAACTAAAATCAGCCGAGTTTTTTTTGAGCTAACTCGGACCGATTTTACTCGCATAGATGTGTTTCCAGCCTAAGGGACCTAATAAAGTGTAAAGTAATTAGAAAATAGTACAAAAAAAATGAAAAAATATAAGCTGACTCTCTTTTTTTTCAATAAAAAAATAACTATGCATATATGGTATTGTCGCTTCTGTGAAAGTTTGATTTAATAATTTAAAAAGGTAAGTGAAAAGAAAAATCAAAGCACCTCACCTCTCATCAAAAATGCAATACAAAGCGATTAAAACAATGAAGTGCACCCTTAAATTGTACCAATCAGTACTGTTTGCCCCTCAATAAACAAGCAACATACAGCTCTGTTGATAGAATAATTAAATAAAAGCTATGTGTTATCCTTTTAAAAGGGATATTCAAAAGGTAGAGTCAGTTCAAAGGCGGGCAACTAGATTATTACAAGAAATGGAAGACCTCCCAGATGGTGGATTTGTTTAGCTTAGGCCGGTTTCACACATCCGGCTTTTTGCCGTTTTACCGGATCCGGCGCTCTCCCGTAGAGATAATACAGTACAATGACAGCGCTGTAACTTCCGGGTCACATGCGCCGGTCAAATGACAGCATGTGACCGACGCTTGTTGCTCTGTCATTGTACTGTATTAACTGCGGGAGAGCGCCGGATCCGGCAAAACGGCAAAAAGCCGGATGTGTGAAACCGGCCTTAGAAAAAAAGACATCATAGCAGTGATCTCATTTAGGCCCCTTTCACACGTCAGTGATTCTGGGACGTTTGTGCTTTTTTTAAACGTACCAGAATCACTGACATACGCAGACCCATTATAATGAATGGGTCTGCTCACACGTCAGTGATTTGTCACTGCACGTGTCTCCGTGCGGTGTACCCGCGTGTGCGTGATTGCCGCACGGAGACATGTCCATTTTTTTCTGGCATCACTGATGTTCCACGGACCACGCAGTGGTGTGGTCCGTGAAACATGTGCCAGAAAAAAACGTGCTTTTAAAATAAAAAACATTTTAACTCACCCGGCGTCCAGCGATGTCCTCTGCAGCCCGTTCTCCCTGCTCCTTCTGTGCCGGCTGATTACTGTCGCGCATATATATACTGTCCTGCAGGGGTCACCGCCGGCCGGATGCTGCGTCGCGGGAGGATTCAGCACCATGGAGAGCGGGAGCGGGCGCAGGTGAGTGAATCTCTAAGTGCAATCACCGGCCACGGAGAACGGAGCCCAGATTGCACTTAGACAACCCACGTGTGCCGTGATTTTCGGCACACGCAGGGACATGTGCGTGTTTTACACGCCAGTGAAAAACGTCTGTGTTTTTCACTGACATGTGAAACGGGCCTTATATGTATAAATACATGTGTGGTCAATATAAAGGACTGGCACATGACTTATTTCTTCCAAAGACAATACTAAGGACCAGGGGGCACTCACTGCGAGTGGAAGAAAAGCGATTCCAGCAGCTAAACAGGAAAGGGTTCTTTACAGTTAGAGCAGTCAGACTGTGGAATGCCCTACCACAAGAGGTAGTAATGGCAGATACTATAACAGCTTTCAAAAAAGGGCTGGATGATTTCCTCAGTACACACAACATTGTCGGTTATAAATGACATCACCAAAATGTAGAATTGGTGGAGGAAGGTTGAACTAGATGGACCTAGGTGTTTTTCTTCAACCCATATAACGGTGTTTCACAAAAAAACAACACAATTTTTTTTTTTTTTTTTACAAAATGCAAAATTTTTTAACAACTATAAAATAATTAAAAAGTAATAATTTTGTATTGCCTTAATCATACTGACCTGAAGACCTATGTTACTAGTTCATCTTTGCCATGTAATGAATGCAAAACAAAAAAGTTTTTAAAACAATGGAGTAATTTGCTTCTTTTTTTATGTTTCACCGCTCCTTGAAATTGTTTTTTTTTTTCTTTTTCAATTCATTACATTGTGTAATCATTGTATACAATAAAACAATATTGCATAGGAGAAAAAGTTTGATAATCTACCAGGGTTCGAAGTTACAGTTAAGGTTTTATAGCAACATCCTACGATTATGCGCTGTAAATATTAGTGGACGATTCATTGTTGAACTTGTGCCTGTTGTTTGACCGTCTGGTGTTTTGCGCCTTTTTTCGTCTGCACCAGGTTCATTTAACCATTAGCATCTTTTCTGAAATCTTTTTTATCTTTGTCTGATTTTAGGTTTTTTTTAGTTTGCCACTTTTAAGAAAAAAGAAATGCAAAATTTGGTGCAAATGTACTCATAGTACACCAGCAATTTTAGTGACATTTTTCAAAACATTCCATTTTTTTGCTATAAAAGTTGCTAAAATGGTTAAAAACAAAAAGATAAAATTTGATTTACTCAAAATTCCTGAATTTTGTGTGCCATTTTGATGAATTTGGCACAACATAAAGCCATCAGCGAATACCACACATTAGGAAAAGAAAAGTGATTTTAAAAATGCAAATGAAAATGTGATTAAATGTTATCAATAGTTACCAGTCCAATAACTGCTTTCATTTGAGAAAAAAATGTTTTAGGTAAACACTGATATTTTGGTCCCTATTCATTTTATACTTTTTTGGTGTTTTACGCCTTTTTTTTGTTTGCACCAAATTCATCTTTTTATTTCCTCCTTTTTTTAAAGTATGTGTTTCCCTGCTTTTTTTTTTTTTTTAGGTTTCCAGGTGGTTCAAGATACTTGCCACATTTTGCAAAACATGCAATTTTTTTTAGTTCTAGAAAGTTCTAGAAAGCTGCAAAAGATGGTTATGGACAGAAATAAAAGCAGTTTTCACCTAGCACAAAATTCATGAACTGTGTATGCCATTTTCATGATTCTTTTAATATATAAAGTCAGCAAATACCAAAAGATGAAAAAAGAAAAATGACTTTAAAACCCCCCACAAAAAAATAAATCAGATCCTTTGTCTGCACTGGTTTCAAGGAATTTAAATTGACAAAATTGGGACATTTAAAAGGGCTGGTTTGAAGTCAAAGTATAATTCATTCTAAATATCTATTTAGTGCCGTATAGTAAGCTATTTTCTACTATACTTGTATTAAAAATTCCCTAACGTTCCCTAATACAATAACTACTATTCTATTTTCTTTTTTCCTATTTTCTGATTCATAACGCTTTGTTTGAGAATTCCATGCATGGTGGGATAGCCAAACGAAGCATCATCAGATGTCACTGCCATAGTGTCTGCCCCCTCCCAGAAACAAAAAAATAGGGGGGAAGCCAGCACTGCTTATGAGTGGGATGCAATTATGACGAGATAAAAAGTGTAACATTCACAAATTCATTCCTACTGTATCAATTCAATGAGATTTTTAGCAAATAATTGATCAATGATTTGAGCCCCCCTGCCCTGTCACGGCAAATCTCTATAAGGGGGGTCCCTACACTACAGTATATAATATACATGTGTACCATGTGGTCTCGTGTGATGTGCAGGACCATATAGGAACACCACCTACCTGAGAAGTGTCAGAACCGCTCCCATGCTGCAAGGGCTGACAACTGCGAGTACAGAGGCAGTTCAGGTGCCTGCCACTAGCACAATGTCTGAACTAGTCCCCACAGTGTCAGACCTGCAGACATGGATGAAGGGCGGAACAGCCCCAGGCAGGTGGTGCTTAAGTATTAATGCCTATGGAACAGGGGGCGGTGGCTGTGTGTGAACAGGCACCAACATGCATTTTGATGGCGACAGGAGGAATTTGCAAACCACACTGGGCGTGCACGGCATAGTGGTGGTCAACCACTTGACCAGTAAACGAGAAAATAGGGGGGAAGCCAGCACTGCTTATGAGTGGGATGCAATTATGACGAGATAAAAAGTGTAACATTCACAAATTCATTCCTACTGTATCAATTCAATGAGATTTTTAGCAAATAATTGATCAATGATTTGAGCCCCCCTGCCCCGTCACGGCAAATCTCTATAAGGGGGGTCCCTACACTACAGTATATAATATACATGTGTACCATGTGGTCTCGTGTGATGTGCAGGACCATATAGGAACACCACCTACCTGAGAAGTGTCAGAACCGCTCCCATGCTGCAAGGGCTGACAACTGCGAGTACAGAGGCAGTTCAGGTGCCTGCCACTAGCACAATGTCTGAACTAGCCCCCACAGTGTCAGACCTGCAGACATGGATGAAGGGCGGAACAGCCCCAGGCAGGTGGTGCTTAAGTATTAATGCCTATGGAACAGGGGGCGGTGGCTGTGTGTGAACAGGCACCAACATGCATTTTGATGGCGACAGGAGGAATTTGCAAACCACACTGGGCGTGCACGGCATAGTGGTGGTCAAGCACTTGACCAGTAAACGAGAAAATAGGGGGGAAGTCAGCACTGAGATATATAAATATTGGATTTGATTTTTCTAATGTGACCTTCACACAAGTTTATGGGCAGGCAAATTTTAATTTCAGTTAGTTGAATCTCTAGTAGTTAAAGGGAATCTGTTAACAGGTTTTTGTCATGTAACCTGGAAGCAGCATGATGTAGGGACAAGGACCCTTGTTCCAATGATCTATCACTTACTTTACTGGGTGCAGCAGGTAAAATAGAGACACAGTTTTCTCTGCTGCAAATCTAGCTGAGTTGAGATGTTGAGCTGTGTATAACCTCACCCTCACCACAGCTTTCTATGTACATTGTATTGTGACAGAGCACTGCTAATCAGTGTTGGGGATGGATTGGACTAGGAGACACGAGGCCAATTGTCCTGTAGTGATAATCTCCTGCTTATAAAACACTTAATTGTATTGAAACAGCAAAACACTGTCCAGTAAGTGGCACATCGCTGTAATTAGGGTCTCTGCTCCTACATTATAGTGTTCTCAGACTATATATCAAAAACCTCCTGCCAGATTCCCTTTAAACTGAGCTAAGCTTAAATCACCATAAGGTCCAAAGCGATCTAGATGCAAAACTTTATTTTCGTCTCATTTTTGAGAACTTGAGAGAATTCTAGCCAACAAAAAAAAAGTCCTTAGTGTTCACTGTAGTAATAAAAATTAAAGAGATGAGTTCCTATATTTTGCTCTCCGATGATGTGTGAAATACAGATGTCACATGCAGCAGTTAGAAGTAATGGAATATTTTAGCAACCTGAAACCTCAATTCTGATAGTCATACAGTAATGAGGATGTATCAAGGGAAAAGTATCAAAAACTAATGAGTATTAGCAAATACTATTTTTATTCAATGAAATTGCAGCAGAAAACTATTGTAACTTCATTGCTATGATGCTAATGTGGCACCCCTGAGGCTTCAGGCGCCACAGGGTATTACACCTCTTTTAAGGAGTAATATCCATCCTGGGTTAGGAGGGGGTTAACTGCTGGTGCCTTCACAAAACCACAGACATAAAACATTAGGGTGCTTTCCCACAGGGTGGTGGATTAGGGTAGACAAGGAGGTTAGCCATCATGAAGCATGGGACTTCCCCAGTTGCTAGGATAACCACTGGGGGCGGGCACCTCTTGGGGTAAGAAGTAGGCGCAACCATCTCACTAAAGCAGACTTTTCCAGGCACAGCTTGGGATAACATCTCGCTCAGACAGTGTTTCTCTTTCTTCGTGGGGCCTGTGTTCCGGATAGCAAACGGGGGACACTTCACTAGAAAGACTTCCACGGGCACCGACGGTAACCGCCGACTATCTGGGATCGGCTGGAGCCCATCGTGGCAGAGACGGTACTCTGGTGCAGCGCCTGAACTACCAGTGAGTAAATGACCTGGAACCGCAGGCCCTGTCTCTGCCTCTCCTTTGCCGGCGCCATCGCCCAGCACTGCGGCACCAACGGGGACTACCACCATCCCTGTCCATCCTCCATCCTTCTCCCCAGGGTAACCCCGCTCCGCCTGTGGGAAGTGATACTATCCCAGGTGTGACCTTCACCATCAGCCCCGGAGAGTAGCACCTGCAGCGGCAGCCCATCTCTGGCTGCGGACCACAGGTGGAGTCATGATCTAAAAAGACTTTCCTCACCGTCACTACCCCCATCCTCCATCCTTCCTCCCGTCCACCGCCTTCCCTCCCTCCTGTACACCTCAGGGCAGGGCTGCCACTAGGAATTTCAGGGCCTCAAACTGGCTAAAGTTCGGGGCCCCCTTGAGGCTCCGCCCCAGCTCCACCTCCGCCCCAGCTCCACCTCCGCCCCACGAATCTTCCACAGTCCCACCGCCACTCTTGGAAAACTTCACTTCTGCACTACAGCCTCACCAATCACACATTAACCCTTTACACTGAACACCGTATCACACACGCAGTCATCAGATTTTTTTAAGCCTGCCTCCACGACAAGGCAGACTCTTTTGGCCGGGCCCTACTTTACTCTAACTTTTTTTTTAAATCTAACTTCTTTGGTATATATTTATTTTTGGTTTATCTATTTTTTTTCTTTAAGGGAATGTGTCACATACAGTTTTTAAACTAATTGAAACCAAATTCTGTTAATGCAGACTTGTGGATTTAGACCTGACAACCCCTTCAAAGGGAATCTGTCACAAAGTTTTTAACACCTAATCTGAGCGCAGCATAACATAGGGTAAGAGATCCTGATTCCAGCAATTGTCACTTATTGGGCTGCTTAGTGTAGTTTTGATAACATCACTGGTTAATCAGCAGGAGATCATCATTACAGGGCTACTTGTCATGCTGTAGGTAGTCCAGCATATTCATGAGCTCTGTATAACTGCTAGATCTACAGCAGAGAAAACATGGATTTTATCACAATGAAAGCAAGCAAACAGCCCAGTAAGTGACACATCGCTGGAATCAGGATATCTGTTTCTACTTTATGCTGCTCTCAGATGGGGGAGCAAAAACCTGCTGACAGATTCCCTTTAAGGCTCTTTCAGCAGATAGATAGATAGAATCAGAGATAGATGGCTAGATAGATAGATAGATAGATGGATATGTGGCACCCATGAGGCTTCAGTCACCACAGGGTACTGCATCTCACTTAAGGTGCAGTGCATCTCACTTAAGGTGCAGAGAGTCCAGAGGAGGTCGGTACCAGTTCCATAACACAAACTCATACACAACCAGGATGCCCTCCCCATTGGGGACCAGGCTAGGGTCGCGTCTTAAGCTAGCCACCGAACATGGGGGGCGGCCACCCACTAGTGACAGGGAACCGGGGGAGGAGCAGCCACCAGGGGGAGTTAGGAGCTTACACAACAGTTAGAGTGTTCTCCAGCAGGAGAGTACAGGAGTGGGACCGGTACGGTTCAGGGTGCAGAGCCTTAGGGTGGAACAGACTTCACCTTGTATCACCAGAATCTGCAGGACAGGGGGATTGCATGTCCCTCTGACCACCACGAGATCCCGGAGCACAGTGCCACATAGGGTCCGGAGTCGTGATTACAGTCAAGCCCCACAGCGTCCCCACGTCACCTACACACGGGACAGGAGCTAACACTACACGAACCGGGATCCCCAAGCAGCATCAGGCTCGGGGATCCATCTGTAAAGGCGCAAGAAGGAAGGGCCCATCAACCACCGTACTGGTTCTAACCTCCAACGGATCCGGGATCGGCTGGGGCCCATCACGGCTGGAACCACAGCAGCTGATTCAGCCTTTTGATTGCCGTCGCCTCGTGCTTCGGCACCAATGGCCACTACTCTCCTCATCATCTTCCCCAGGGTCCCGCACCACCTGTGGGGAGCAGAAACATCCTTGCTGCAACACCATCCACCCCGGGGGACAGCGACAGCAGCGGCGGCTAATCCCTGGCCACGTACCACAGGTGGCGTCACAAGACTATCATCCTCATAATTCCCCACCATCATCCAAATCCCCTTTTATTGTACACCTCAGGGCCACGAAGCCGGACAGGGCCACCTGTGACATCCCCCTGACCCGACATCACCGGCCCTGCGACAAATAACATTTAACCCCTGCACCGTGGGTGCTACAGATAGATGAGAGATGGAGGGACGGATAGACAGAGGGACGGATAGACAGAGGGACGGATGGACAGAGGGACGGATAGACAGAGGGACGGATAGACAGAGGGACGGATAGACGTGGGGGGGTCTCACAGGAGGTGGGGGGGTCTCACAGCAGGTGGGGGGGTCTCATGGCAGGTGGGGGGGTCTCACAGCAGGTGGGGGGGTCTCACAGCAGGTGTGGGGGTCTCACAGCAGGTGGGGGGGGCACAGCAGGTGGGGAGGTCACAGCAGGTCAGGGTGGGGTCACAGCAGGTCGGGATGGGGTCACAGCAGATCGGGGTGGGGTCACAGCAGGTGGGGAGATCACAGCAGATGGAGGAAGGTGAGAGGTGGGAGAGGGGCAGCAGATGAGGGAGGGGGGCATCAGATGAGGGAGGGGGGGCAGCAGATGAGGGAGGGGGGCAGCAGATGAGGGAGGGGGGGGCAGCAGATGAGGGAGGGGGGGCAGCAGATGAATGAGGGGGGCAGCAGATGAGGGAGGGGGGCAGCAGATGAGGGAGGGGGGGCAGCGGCTGATGGGGGAGTGGGTGGCAGATGGAGGGGACGCAGCAGATGGGTTCAGTGCCGCTGGATCAGGGGCAGTGACTGCTGCAGCCGGCAGCTGAAGGATGGGGGCTGGGGTAATGGCGGCGGCGGCGGCTGAAAGGAGACAGTGTCTTTAAACTTACCGATCGCTCCCCTCACCTTCCACAGACGCTGGAAGCTGAGGGGAGTGGTCACCGGCCCCAGATCCACAGTGATTGGAGAGATCGGTCACAAGGCCGATCTCTCCAATCAGAGCTGGGGGTGGGTGAAACCGAGGTCACCCAGCTCCAGCCAATGATCGGTGCTACAGCTGCACTGATCAGGGCTAGATTTTAAGGTTTCAGACATTTTCAATGGCTGAAACATTACAGTGGCTGTGATTGGCTGAGCGGCGTTTGTCAGCCAATCACAGCCTCCGTAGGTCCGGGGAGGAGACACCACCCCTCCTGAGGTCAGGCAGAGGGCCCCTCCTCCCCGAATCTAAGATATTTGCAGCGATCGCAGCCACCGGGGCCACGATCTCGCCATGACGTACTGGGTACGTCATGGGTCCTTAAGTACCAGGGAGCTATGACGTACCCAGTACGTTTTCAGGCTCTAGGGGCCCGCTCCCGCTTGGGGCCCCTGTGCGACTGCAGGTGCTGTAAGTGCAACGTCCCCACCCCCTGCCCATGGGGCGCGGTGAGCAGAGAAATGAAAGGGGAGGGGCCCGGGCTGTCAGCGTGTCCAGGCCCCGCCTCCTGCTCACTGCACGACCAGCCCGCCCTGCAAAGTGTACTGTCAACGCCCCCTGCGCTGGGGCCCGGGGAGCAGAGGAATGAAAGGGGAGGGGCCTGTCAGCGTGTCCGGGCCCCCGCTCCTGCCTGCTGCTCACCGGGCCCGCTACAGGTGTTCCACTAGTAATGCCCTGATGGCGGCCCTGCCTCAGGGTCATGAACTCGGGCCAGGCCAGCCTGTGACGATGCAGAGGATCTGCAACCCCCGGCCCGGCGACGAGTCGGGTAAAAGCCCCTCGATCCCAGGGTGTTACACTAACTTGTCATTATAAAGCACGAGTAGGCAAATTGCAGCCCACAGGCCACATCCGGCCCTTTGGCTGTTCATGTCCAGCCCATGGACGAAGACATCCAAAGGGCTGAAACCAATGGCCTGCAGGCCGCACTGTGCAATCCGCCGCATGCATCCCAATATTGCCGCTTTCTGCATCCTGAGGATGCAGATACCGGTATATACATTGGTGTGCACTCTGCTCCAGTTTCAGTGCACTGGAGACCGGAGAAGAGCACAGCACTGGGGAACGGGAGGGAGGTGAGTATCATGTTTTTTCTATCTTGTGAGCTGTTTGGCTGTACGTGTAAGGGCTATGTGGGGGGACATACTATATATAGGGGCTATGTGAGGGCTGTGTGGGGCTCATACTGTGTATGAGGAGATTATTTGGAGGCTCATGCTGTATTTAGAGGCTCATATTGTGTATAAGGAAGCTACACGGGGGCTCATACTGTATATATAGAGGCTATGTGGGAGCTCATACTCTGTATAAAGAGGCTATGTGAGGGCTCTTACTGTATATAAGAGGACTGTGTGGGGGCTCATACTGTATATAGAAGGTACATGTGGGGACTCGTATATAGGGATTTATGTGTGGGCTCATACTGTAGATAGGTGCTAATAGTGTATATAGGGGGCTATTTGAGGGCTCATACTTTATATTTGGGGCTATCTGCGGGCTCATGCTGCATTAAGGAGCTATGTAGTGGTCATACTGTGTATAAAGAGACTATTTGGGGTCTCATTTTGTAAATAGGATAACTATGTGGATGCTCATACTATGTATAAGAGAGCTTTTGGGTGCTCATACCATGTATAAAGAGGCTATGTGAGGACACATGCGGTATATAGAGGGACTGTGTGGGAGCTCATACTGTATATAAGGGGGATGTGTAGGGATGATGCTGTATAAAGGGGACCTGTGCGGGCTGATACTGTATGTAGGGGCTTGTATGAGGGCTTATACTGTATATAATAGGGCTGAATATAGGAGGTCTGTATGGGGCTGTTGCAGTGTATAGGGGTCCTGTGTGGGCTCATACTGTATATAGTGGCCTGTGTGGGGGCTCAATTATATAGGAGGGCTATGTGAGGGCTCATACTGCATATAGGGGGACAATGTGGGTCTGATGCTGTGTATTGGGAACCTACTGTGGGCTCATACTGTATATGGGAGGCTGTGTGTGGGCTCATATTGGGGGATGTCAGCATACCTAATTTTGCTCAATATTAAGTGACACAATTATTATCAATATAAAATAATATAATTAATATGTTAATATTAATATTGAACAAAATTAGTTATAGCCTATTGGTTCAGCCCTCCACACCAGTCATGGTGTCTCAGAGCAATGAAAATGAGGACAATACTGACCACCTATAATAGTATACCTCTGCCTCTCTTCATTTGAAAAATGCCCAAAAGCATAAAAATGGTTAATTCTCACACATTCTACTTAATTCCCAAAGGAATAAAATGTCAAAAGTCTTCTTCAACACATCGCATCAACAGTATCAAGCCTATTTCTACATCCTCTGCCAGAAAATACTGGGAAGAGAACAAGCTAAACAATGCTGAAATTCCAACCGATATTAGAGCTGGCCCAAGTTTATTTTAACAACAATAAAAGCGCGACTTGTCAGTCCAGATGAGAAAAATGGTGTTAGAAAAATGAAAATTGTAATATCACATAGACTCCACAATAAATATAACTAGGGAAAACCCACTGTGGAATATTTTGAGAAGGTGGTTGGTAAACCACAAATTGGGACATCTACTGTTTTTATATTTATTTCCTATTGATTATACAGCAATCACATATTCCTTATTACTATCCTTGCCGATTATTACATAAGTCCCATCCTTAAAGGGAATCTGTCAGCAGGTTTTTGCATTCTCATCTGAGAGCAGCATGATGTAAGCAAAGAGATTATGAATCCAACCATGTATCACTTAAGGCCGCTTTACACGCTACGACATCACTAAAGCGATGTCATTGGGGTCACGGAATTTGTGACGCACATTCGGCCGCTTTAGCGATGTCGTTGCGTGTGACACCTATAAGCAATTTTGAATCGTGGCAAAAACGTTAAAGATCGCTAATCAGTGACATGCCCCCCTATTCCCACTTATCGTTGCTGCTGCAGGTACGATGTTGTTCGTCGTTCCTGCGGCAGCACACATCGCTATGTGTGACACCGCAGGAACGAGGAACCTCACCTTACCTGTGGCCGCCGGCAACGCGGAAGGAAGGAGGTGGGTGGGATGTTACGTCCCGCTCATCTGCGCACCTCCGCTTCTATTAAGCGGCCGCTTAGTGACGTTGCTGTGACGCCGAACGAACCGCCCCCTTAGAAAGGAGGCGGTTCGCCGGTCACAACGACGTCGCTAGGCAGGTACATAGTGTGACGGGTCCGCGCGATTTTGTGCACCACGGGCAGGGATTTGCCCGCGACGCACAACCGATGGGGGCGGGAACGCACGCTAGCGATATCAGTAACGATATCGCAGCGTGTAAAGCGGCCTTTAGTTTAGCGGCTGTAGCTGTTCTGATATAATCAGAGCTTTTAGATTTAGCAAAGCAGCAGAGCTGAGAGCTGTTACGCCCACTGCAGGATCTCCATAGAGGTGTCAATCTTAGTAGGGGGCCTGCCAGACTTCCGTGCGTGTGAGATTGAAGTCTAGCAATGACAAGCACTAGCTGATAAAGCCTTTGGATTAAGTAAACAACAGGACACAACCTGATAAGAGAGGCATAGTTAATTTTTGTTTTTCAACCCCTACAGCATGCTGTCCTTTCCCTTTAATGGCTCTCGTAATTTACCTGTGTACACTAAAATCATGTATAGAAAAAACAGGGCCCTATAGAACAATTTACCCTCAGTCCCTTCTGTGTATTGACACATACTATATGCCCCCTTGTTTGGGTCACGTACCAATAACTCATTTTTTGTATGAAAAATGATTGGTGGAAGCCTCCCTTTCCACCTAATATTACAAAGCCTGTGGAGAGGGACAGTCCTGTCTAGAAAAGAAAAGGCATATACAGTATGTGCACAACATTCTCTAATCAGCACAAAAATTCCCCAGACCCAGGAATCCCAAACGGTGATTGAAGAAAATGGTCCTCTCCTGACAATCACTGGGTGATATTTGTACAGTAATAGCATTTTTAAAATCCTATACAGAAAAATTACAGAGTTGGAGCATTTTGATACAAATTCCACTGACCCCAAAAATGCTACATATGTGATATATGTAGACTTTACAATATTTTACCACAGACAGTAAACTTATATCAAGCAGTCCAAATACTGATCGGCACTCTAATCCTTGTGGTGCCCCTGCAACCAAGTAGTTTGCAGATAAGGCCTAAGCCACACGGCGAGAAAATCGGTGAGAGTGGAGTGCGATAAAACATCGCATTCCACTCGGACCAATATTAGCCTGTGTGTCAGCGCACATGAGCGATTATTTTCTCAGCCCTAATCGGACCGAGAAAACAATCGCAGCATGCGAGAAGCAGAGATCTCTCCTCCTCTGTGCCAGCCCGCCCCTCCGCAGCGCTGGCCTGCCCCCCTCAGAGCCAGCCCGCCCCCCGCAGCTGAGGTCCGCTCGCACGGTCGGACCTCAGTCGCAGGGACACATGCATGACACTCGGCTACTGCTGTGCTGCCAGCGCGAGCCGAGTGTCATGCGAGCATCGCACTAGTGCCCCGTGTGGCCCCGGCCTAAGAAAATTCCCAGCACTCACTTGTAATTGAAGGCTTAGGCCATGTGCCCACGTGATGTTTTTTTTGTGTTTTATCATGCGTTTTTACTTGCTTTTTTTAATCAAAAAAAGCTAGGTAAAAGCATGGCAGCAAAATATATGAGAATCCTGACTTACTGTGCACATTTTGTTGCTGAAAAAAAGAAGCAGCATGTCAATTGTTTGTGGTGTTTTTTCTGCATTTCTATAATTCCCTGCAATACTTTATCACTACAGGGGATTATAGCTCAGCACTTTGCCTCACACATCATGCATACAGAATGGTGTGTGAGGCTCTACATAGTTCAGTAACATGGGGTCATCATGGTGACAACCCAGGCTTACTGTGGGAGCGATTGGGTCCCTGTGATCACATTACAGGGACCCAACTACCAGGGAGAGGTAAGCGATACCTCTCCCTGCCTCCTGAATGCTGCGATCGCACTGATCGCAGCATTTAGAGGGTTAAACTGTCGAAAGCGGAGAAGGCACCACTCTGGGCAGTGAGAGCCGGGTCCCTTTGGTAACATCAGCCAGAGACCCGGCTGCAATCGCAGGAGTACAGCTTTTGAACCCCCGTGATTGCCATGTCTAAAAAAAACACAAAAAAAGCACAAAAAACGCATATGAAAAAACATGCAAAAGCAATAAAAAAAAGCACATTTTTTTCTGCTGCGTTTTCCTGCCAAATCATACTTTTTATGTGCAGAAAAGAAGCACACAAAAACGCAACATGGGCACTTAGCCTTAGGGCTGCTTCTCACTTGCGAGTTTCTCGCAGTAGAGCAATGCGAGAAAAACTCGCATTGGAATCGGACACATGTTAGTCAATGATTCAGCTCTCATCTGCGATTTTTTTCACAGTCCAAATCGGACTGAGAAAAAAATTGCAGCATGCTGCTTTTTTGCGAGTTTCTACTGCGAGTCTCTCCAATGCAAGTCTATGGGAGCGTGTAAAAAATCGGATGTCACGGGACGGCACTCACACCATCCTAGTGACATGCGATTTTCTAAATACATTTCTCGCATGTTTCCTAAAACACTGGAAACGAGCGATCTCACAATGTTTGTCAATCACTATTCTCTGTCAGTCGGTCTCTCCCTCTCGGTCTCTATTCTCTCTCTGTCGGTCCGTCACTATCTCTGTCCCTCTCTCACAGTCTGTCGGTCATTTTCCCCTCCTCTCTCATACTCACCGATCCCCGATCACCGGTGCGGCGCTGCACGGCATTCACACTGCTGCGGCGGCTTTTACTATTTTGAAAAAGCCGGCCGCCCATTAAACAATTTCGTATTCCCTACTTTCCCCGCCCACAGGCGCCTATGATTAGTTGCAGTGAGACACGCCCCCACACTGAGTGACAGCTGTCTCACTGCACCCAATCACAGCAGCCGGTGGGCGGGTCTATACTGTGCAGTGAAATAAATAATTAAATAATTTTAAAAAAATGGCGTGCGGTCCCCCCCCAATTTTAATACCAGCCAGATAAAGCCATACGGCTGAAGGCTGGTATTCTCAGGATGGGGAGCTCCACGTTATGGGGAGCCCCCCAGCCTAACAATATCAGTCAGCAGCCGCCCAGAATTGCCGCATACATTAGATCCGACAGTTCTGGGACTGTACCCGGCTCTTCCCGATTTGCTCTGGTGCGTTGGCAAATCGGGGTAATAACGAGTTATTGGCAGCCCATAGCTGCCAATAAGTCCTAGATTAATCATGTCAGGCGTCTCCCCTAGATTCCTTGACTGATATTGTTAGGCTGGGGGGCTCCCCAAAACGTGGAGCTCCCCTTCCTGAGAATACCAGCCTTCAGCCGTATGGCTATATCTGGCTGGTATTAAAATTGGGGGGACCGCACACCATTTTTTTAAAATATTTATTTATTTATTTCACTGCACAGTATAGACCCGCCCACCGGCTGCTGTGATTGGTTGCAGTGAGACACCTGTCACTCAGCGTGGAGGCGTGTCTCACTGCAACCAATCATAGGCGCCTGTGGGCGGGGAAAGCAGGGAATACGAGATTGTTTAATGAGCGGCCGGCTTTTTCAAAATAGTAAAAGCCGCCGCAGCAGTGTGAATGCCGTGAAGCGCCGCGCTGGGGATCGGGGATCGGTGAGTATGAGAGAGGGCTGCTAACTTCAGTTACTCAGGAGTTTAGCGGTCACCGGTGAGTCCTTCACTGGTGACTGCTAATCAGGACGCGGCACAGACAGAGCCGCAGCATGATAATGAAGTCGGGTGAAGTTCACCCGAGTTCATTCTGACAGTGCGGCTCTGTCTGTGTCTGCTGTCATCTGCCATTCAGCTCTGCTACATGGCTGTCTGTGTCTGCTGTCAAAATACGCATTACACACGCTAGTAAAATCATTAATTTATTCAGAAAAAGCATCGCACTTGCGTTGCGCTCGGACCTAACGTGAACTAAAATCAGCTGAGTTTTTTTCAGCCCAGTCGGACCGATTTTACTCGCATAGATGTGTTTCCACCCTTAGTTCTTTTACTCAGAACCTGTCCTGAATGTTCAGCTCCTCCCGAGCTGTCCACAGCAGTGGAATAATTCAAGCATCATCTCTATATATAGTACATTACACGGAAATGACATAATAAACTTACTGATCATTAAAGAATATCTGCACATCACACAAGGGAAAACTGATAGTTTGTCTATATACAGATAATCTCATACAACTCCAAAAAGAATGCGGGGAACAATGAATAAAATATTACTAAATGCAGTCACATCAGAAAAAAAACATCAATATAGCCATATGAGGGTTTGTTTTTTTGCGGGACGAGTTGTACTTTTGAATGACACCATTCATTCTTCCCCACTGGAAAACGGCGAAAAAATTCCAAATGCCGTAAAATAGCAAAAAAAGTGAAATTCCACAATGACTTTTGGGGGTTTTATTTACCATGTTCATTATATGGTAAAACTGGCCTGGCATTATGATTCCCCAGGCCAATACAAGTCCATAGTTACCAATCATGTATAGTTTGTTGTTTTTTTATTTAAGTGGTGAAAAAACAAAATCTGAAAATTGTCAAAAAAAATGTTGCTTTGTCACCTTTTTCACAATAGATGCAATTGAACTGTAGAATTTCAGGTTTAATTAACCCTTCATGACCTTGGATGTACTGGTACATCTAAGGTTGTGTGCCTCCCTTTGATGCGGGTTTGTGCTGTGAGCCCTCATGTTTCCCTGCACATGATGGCTGATCTGAATAGCTGACGTGCAGCGAACAGGCGCAGTTAGATCTTTGCTCCACCCGCACCTTTTAATCTCTGACAATGAGATTTAATGCGCACTGATGGAGATCACATCATTCTCCGCCCCCACCAGCGGCCCCGATAGGCTGTCATGACAGCTGGGGGTCAATTGATGACCCCTGTCACTATCATGATATAGTTCCTGTGAACGCCAGTTAAGCGCCAGCATTCACAGGAGGTCAGTATTTGTGCTGTACAGAGCAGTGTTGAAACAATCAAAGCATCACAGCTTCAAGTCCCCCAAGGGGACTAGTAAAATTAATAAGCGTAAAAAAAGAGTTTTTAAAAATTCTGAAAAAATTAAATGAAAAACATAAAAGTTCAAATCACCCACTTTTGCCCATTGAAAAAATAAATAAAACCCCCCCACATATTTGGTATCATTGAGTTTAGAAATGACTGATATATCAAACTATAAAATAAATTAATCTGATTGGTAAAAAGCGTAGAAAAAAACCCCAAAACACCAGAAATATTTTTTTTGGTCACCGCAACATTGCAATAAAGAGGCAATCAAATCAACACATCTACGCCAAAATGATATAATTAAGGACACAAAAATTAAGCCCTTACACAGCCCCGGATCCCAAAAATAGAATGTTACAAGTCTCGGAAAATGGCGAGAAAAGCGCAATTCTATTTTTTGACAAATTTCTGATTATTTTAAATAAAAAAACAAACAACCTATACATGTTTGGTATCTGTGGACTCGTACTGACCTGGGGAATCATATTGCAAGATCAGTTTTACCATATGGTGAATATGGTAAATTAAAAATAAACCTCAAACAATTGTGGAATTGCACTTTTTTTGCAATTTCACTGCATTTCTTTTACCTGTTTTCCAGTACATTATGGGGCACAATGAATGGTGTTGTTCAAAAGTACAACTTGTCTCAGAAAAAATAAGCCCTCATATGGCTATATTGATGGAAAAGTAAAAAGGTTATGGGTCTTGGAAGAAAGGGAGGAAAAACCAAAAAAATGGAAAATTGCTGGGTGGTAAAGAACCACTTCACCGCCCAGCAATTTTCCATTTTTTGTGTCCTGTGAAACGTTTAGGAATTGCATTAATTTTTCCACAAATGCTCCTCGTTTCAGGGGCTCAAAAGTAATTGGACAAAGTAACTTTTCCATAACTGACTTCAGTTGTTGCTTGTTTGTGGGTCTTTTTGACATGTTTAGTCTTAAACTATCTTAAGCTTGTGAAATGCATGCTCGATGGGGTTGATATCTGGTGAATGACTCTGCCATTGTCGAATATTCCACTTCTTTGCCTTAAGAACTCCTGGATTGGTTTTGCAGTATGTTTTGGGTCACTGTCCACCTGTACTTTGAAGCGCTGTGCAATCACCTTTCTGCATTTAGTTGAATCTGAGCAGAATGTATAGCCTTGTACACATCAGAATTTATCCATCTGCTCCTGTCTCAAGTCACATCATTAATAAACTTTATGGACCCAGTGCCACAGGTAGCCATGCTTGCCCGGCCATCACACTGCCTCCACCATGTCCTGTGAAACATTTAGGAATTGCAACAAATTTTCTACAAATGCTCGTCATTTCAGCGGCTCAAAAGTAATTGGGCAAAGTAACTTTTCCATAACTGACTTCAGTTGTTGCTCGTTTGTGGGTCTTTTTGACTTGTTTAGACTTAAGCTTGTAAAATGCATGCTCGATGGGGTTGCTATCTGGTGAATGACTCTGCCATTGTCGAAAATTCCACTTCTTTGCCTTAAAAACTCCTGGGTTGGTTTTGCAGTATGTTTTGGGTCACTGTCCACCTGTACTGTGAAGCGCTGTCCAATCACCTTGCTGCATTTAGTTGAATCTGAGAAGAATGTATAGCCTTGTACACATCAGAATTTATCCATCTGCTTCTGTCTCAAGTCACATCATCAATAATCTTTATGGACCCAGTGCCACAGGTAGCTATGCTTGCCTGGCCATCACATTGCCTCCACCATGCTTTACAGATGATGTGGCATGCTTTAGATCATGAGTTGTTCCAAGCCTTTTATATACTTTCTTCATCCCATCATTCTGGTACTGGTTGATCTTAGTTTCGTCTGTCCAAAGAATGCTTTTCCAGAACTGTGCAGCTTCTTTAGATTTTTTTGGGGTAGTCTAATCTGGACTTACTATTTTCAAAGCTGATTAATGGTTTGCACCTTATAGTGAACCCTGTGTATTAGCTCTCATGAAGTCTTTTCTTTATGGCAATCTTAGATACTGAAACATCTACTTCCTACAGAGTGCTCTTACTTGGGTGAATGCCGTGAAGGGCTTTTTCTTCACCTTCGAATGTTTTCTGCCATCATCCACCATCATTCACTGTTGTCTTACGTAGACATCCAAGCATTGTTAACACATTCTTTTTTTTTTTTTTTTACAGAATGTACCAAACTGTTGATTTGGCCACTCCTAGCATTTCTGCTATCTCCTAAATGGATTTCTGTGGGTTTTGTTCAGCATCATGCTTATTTGATGATGATTTAACGATGTAATAGCTCATGCAGCCCATTAAAGAGCTTTTGAGATAATTGTCTGATTACTTTTTGTCTCTTGAAAAAGAGGCAGCTACATTTTAAAGAGATGTAATTCATATACCCTTACTCCACCTAGGATGTGAATATCCTCGAATTAAGTCCACATTCACATGTTCCGCATTTGGTCAGTATTTCTAAGCCAAAACTAGAAGTGGGTGAAAAATGCAGCAGTGGTGACGTATTTCTATTATATTTTTCCTCTGATTGTTCTACTGCTGATTTTGGCTTACAAATACTGATGTAAAAATTTGCTTTCTACCATGGATATGAGCACCAGTACACAATCTCCAGGGCTGAACTGTCTCACCCTTGCTGACTGATTGTACACCCTCAACTGGGCCTCTTGCACCTGGAGAAGGTGCTCTCTCACAATGAGCATCACTTCAGAAATTCTTTCTTGCATTTAATTACACACCTGTAGGATGTAACCGCTGCTATCCAATTCTCTTTCGCTATATCAAGGAGTCCATGAGGGTGTCGGACACACAACTGCTCAAACAGGAAATACCGCGTAGAGGCCTGTGGGACATCCTTCTCTACAAACATCTTTAGCATGGACTTCTGTGTCGCGCCCGTGCCAGCAGCCGGTGCTGCTCGGATCCGGATCTACGATACGGCTTGAGGGGTTCTCCGGACTCGGGGGTTGCGCGGACACTCTGAATAAAAGGAGACGTATTTATACGGGATTGGTTGTAAAAGGTCTGTGATGCCACCCACGGTGTGTGGTGAAATGTAGAAACACCGCTGCCATTGTGGGGCTCCCGGGGACGTTGGGCTGGCAGCTGGATGTTAACCCCTTTGTGGGTAGGGATGGATGTCCCGGGGCCCAGTGTTTCTATGCTGAGGACGGTTATTGCAGGGGTCGGCGCACCCGGCCAGGCCGGGGATGTTACTCACGGTCGAATAAAGCACACAAGTCCTGTGATAAACCAAGGTGATGGTGGCCGGCTGCCGCAGACGGGTGTATCTGATCCCACACCCGGGTTGGTAGTCAAAGTCTCTCTCCTCTGCACTCAGTGTGCTGTAGGTAGGACTTCCCGGTTTGGAACATGGGAGTCCACTCCCGATCCTTTGGTTGGGAGCCGTGCCCATCTGACGCTGACCCTTGGGATCTACGGGCCCTGGCGGTTGCCCTATCCCTCTCGGTGGGTGGTTGTCTACTTTTCGGGACTTAGGTTGGGACAGGACCTAAAATCTTACCTTCAATTGGTTAATTAGCTAGGCTGTCGGTGCCGGTCCTGGCTTCAGGGTCCAAGTACCCCCTCTGTGCACACGGTTTCCAGGTCGGTTCTCCGGTGTCGGTACCGGCGGGCTCCAACCCTGCCCCGGTCCACCTCGGATCTCCGGCAGCCATCTTCCCATCTCCTGCAGACTCTGGCTACCGTCTGCCACCTAGCCAAGGTTTCAGGGCTCCGACCCTGGCACCTGTCAGCTTCACCTCCACTCCAAACTTAAACTCGAACTGAAACTAATTGTTTTCCCGCCCCGGGCTCTCTAGACCCCTAGGTGGGCATTTCCTAACCCTCCTGGTCCCGCTCACTGGTTTGTCTGTCCTTCCCTGAGGGGGGTGACTAGGGTTTGAGGTCGGCTGATTTAACCCTTTGTGGGATGGGTGTTGTGCAGGGGCCTATGTGTACATCTACCTGGTTTTCCAGGGCGCTACACTTCCAGATTTTATTAAACCGTTCCACAAGTCTGTCTGTCTGCAGGTGGTATACCAAGGTCTCGAGTTGTGTGATATGCAGGGCCTTTATATAATTCCCTCCTGACCTTCAACATGAATGGTGTCCTATTAAATCCATTGCAATACAATCAAATGGGACCTCAATGATGGGTAATGGAACTAATGCCTGCTTTACACGAGTCAACCGATCGTGCGATTTCATGATCGATCGTACCCGCCCTCGTCATTTGTGCGTCACGGGCAAATCACTGCCCGTGTCGCAAAAAGTCATGAAACCCCTTTACACGTATTTGTGGGCGGCGAACATCCACTTCCTGAAGGGGAAGGGACGTTTGGTGTCACAGCGACGTCAAACAGCCGCTGGCCAATAGAAGCGGAGGGGCGGAGATGAGCGGGACGTAAACATCCCGCCCACCTCCTTCCTTCCGCATAGCCGCCGGGAGCCTCGGGACGCAGGTAAGCCGTGTTCATCGTTCCCGGGGTGTCACATGGAGTGATGTGTGCTGCCCCGGGTACGATGAACAACCGGTGCCATTTTAATTAAACAATTTTTTAAAACTGAGCGACGAGTACACCACTCACAAATTGTGAGCGATACTGCGTCGCTCGGAGGTGTCACACGAGACGACATCGTGAACGATGCCGGATGTGCATCACGAAAACCGTGACCCCGATGAGGCATCGCACAATCAGTCGTCTCGTGTAAAGCAGACATAAGATGCAAAGGAAATGAGCAATTGGTGCAGTTAGCTAACAGGTGAGACAGGACATAAAATAATTCAAAATTTCTTGATGATAGCCAGGACAGTAGAATATCTGGAGGATCTGTAACTGTGTTCTGTCTACCCCCAAGATTACTACCTCAGATAGGAGTATGGGCCATGTCTAGTACCCAGCATCTGTAGGGCACCGGTAGCAACAACTGCTCTTCAACCTCACCTCTGTACTTCCTGACATGATATAATAGCTCCCCATTTACAGCAAAACATGGGTACATAGTGTCAACCGGCTCTTGAGCCCTGTCCCTGAGTTGGGTGGTTCAAATGTTCCCCCCAGAAAACCCTAGCTCCGGGATGTTGGTCTCATCCTCATTGCTATTCTGCACACAACAGGGAAAATCATCAGTCTCTCAAGCTGCAATGGGGTTTCTTTAGAGGTGCCCTGTTTTTTTTCTGAGTAACTCGGCAATTCTCTTTTCCCCCCACAAGTCCCAAAACAAGGCGAAGTTCCTCCTTATTATAACAAGTCCTTAACTACACCAACCTCATGGGACTCAGTGCCAAAGTTTGTTTCTGTGACCACCAGAGCAGGGTTTTCCTTAGGATTCCCGTGGATACATTGGACTCCCACCATCTTTACAGGAATCAGAGAGCAAGTGTGGCCCATTGCTAGGGTCACCAAACTCTCTGAGTCCAACAGACTAATCAGTGACACTCCATTTACTGACACTTCATTCACTGACACAGAACAACAGGACATAGCCTCTTGCTATGTGGATAGTCAACACTGCAAGCTGGATATATGCATATGTCGCGGGCGGGGGACAGATCACAACCGGGAGGCTGCTCGAGGCACTTGGATCTGGGCAGTGGCTGTGGCTCGAGTGGCAGCCGGATCCGGGGCTCGCGCAGCCGTCTGTCGCCCACGAGTGAAAAAGGGTTATTTACAAGGGAAATTGTCTGTGACGCCACCCACGGTGTGTGGTGAGATGTAGCACCACAGCTGCTGTTGGAGAGCACCCGGGGGCGATGGAATGGCAACTGGATGTTAACCCCTCCGTGGGTAGGGGTGTAGGCCCCGGGACTCAGTGTCCAGGACACGGGGAGTGACGGGTGCAGTCCATGGCTTGGACCAGGTGGTGCAGGAGTACTCACGATATAAGGCAATAATTGACTCAAGTCCAGGAATTAACCAAGTTGCTGGTAACTGGTGCCCTCGGATGCTGTGAGGATGGACCCCTCACCCAGGGGTGTAATTCAGGTGTTATTTCTCCTGCCTGATGCCTGTGTCTGCTCCGTGCACAGGTCCAGACCGGGTCCCGACAGTCAGCACCGGCGGGCCACTACCCTGCCCCTGTCCACTTCGGTTTCCCACAAGCAGCTGGCCTGTTCCAGAGGCCCTTACTGCCCCTCTCCCCAAGCTACACACAGGAGCTCCTTCCAAACTCCACACTTCCTGCAGACTGACTGCTCCTGCAAACTGGAAGCTCCCTATATAGTTCCCTCCCAGACACTTCAGACCTCTCAGCTCCGCCCACTGGTGTTGTGTGTCACTGTGTTGGAAACTCCCCAAGGGAGTGTGAGATCTGCATCAAAAAGATGAATGCAGACCTCTGTGACACCCTGGTTTTGCCAGGGCATCACACTCCCCCTTGGTAAAACACAGCCCGTCCTCAGACTGGCCAGCTACCAGCGTTTATTTTTTTTTATTTTTTTAACGGGAAAAGAAAAGTTAAACATTACAAACATGCATCTTCCCATATCGGGAGGTACGTTTGTTCAAAACTTTAAAGTGTTAAAGTTACGGCGCCCACAGCCCACCTCCCACCAGTCCACAGCAACAAGCAGGTTACCGGTCCTCCTGGTGACTGGACCTTGGCCACCTTCACACAGGCCTCTCCTCCGACAGTCCATTCCATGTTGTGCTACAGTTCTGGTGGGGCATAACAGGGCAAAAGGGGTAGCTGGGTTTCGCTACCAAAACAGTTAACTGACCATTGATCTCCACCTAGGGTCCCTAGTGACACCGACATGTCACACACCATTCACGACCCTGATGGCACAATCTGGTTCCCACCAGAGGGGTTCAACAAGAACGACGGGCCTCTACCACCTTCCACCTGAAATTCCGGATGGCCTCTCCCGGCGATCGTGGGGAGGTTCAACTAAGGTGATAGGCAGTCACTTAAACTTGAAACCTTTAACTCACTTGTGGGTAGCTGTCCATGTTCCACTACTGCTGCTGCTGCTCCCAGTACGCGGCACGGGTCCCGTGCTCCGCCTCCTGCTCAGGAGCCAGGCCCACTCGGATGACCTCGGCGCCGGCTACGATCGGCCTCTCATACTGCCGTGAGCCCCATCGCTCAGTGGCCTGCTCCTCCTCCCTGCAGGTGCACTCCAGCTGCTCCACAGCTGGGACTGGGTACCTGGGAGCGACTGGCGCCGCATCTGGGGCAGACTTCCGGTCAGGTGCCGTCTCTGTTGCGGCCGAGCGGACTGCCGGAGCCGACGTCATCACCGTTGCGGCCGGGCGGACTGCCGGAGCCGACATTATAACCGTTGTGGCCATGCTCGGGGCCCGGTGAGATGTCATTGGGGTTGCAGCCTGGCTCAGGGCCGGATGGGATGTCATCGGGGTTGCGGCCGGATGTGAAATCTTGCCGCTCTTGTGTCCAGGAATGGAATTTTGCAGAGTCCTGGCGTCCCTGCACTTTACAGTTCTGGTTACATTCCGCTCCGTCCTCTCCTCCCCCTTGATTTTTCGGGAGCAGTCCTCTGATGTGGCTTGCTAGTTTTGATTTCGGCCTCAGGGTTTTCCTTCCGGCCTTGTTCCCAGGGGGCGGGGCTTCAATTTTGCGCCTTTTCTCGGGGAAGAAGACGCTGGGTTGTCGTTTTTCGTGCCTAAAAATGGTGGCTAAGATGACGGTTTTCAAATTTTTTGCAGAGGAGCACTGCTGACAGTCCAGAAGAAGGCGCACTATAAGTGAATGGGTAAGAATCCTGTTCGTGACGCCAAATTGTCGCAGGCAGGGGACAGATCACAACCGGGGGGCTGCTCGGGGCACTCGGATCCGGGCAGTGGCTGTGGCTCAAGTGGCAGCCGGATCCGGGGCTCGCGCAGCCGTCTGTCGCCCACGAGTGAAAAGGGGTTATTTACAAGGGAAATTGTCTGTGACGTCACCCACGGTGTGTGGTGAGATGTAGCACCACCGCTGCTGTTGGGGAGCACCCAGGGGCAATGGAATGGCAGCTGGATGTTAACCCCTCCATGGGTAGTGGTGTAGACACCGAGGCTCAGTGTCCAGGACACGGGGAGTGATGAGTGCAGTCCACGGCTTGGACCAGGTGGTGCAGGAGTACTCACGATATAAGGCAATAATTGACACAAGTCCAGGAATTAACCAAGTTTCTGGTAACTGGTGCCCTTGGATGCTGTGAGGACGGACCCCTCACCCAGGAGTGTAATTCAGGTGTTTTTCTCCTGCCTGATGTCTGTGTCTGCTCCGTGCACAGGTCCAGACCGGGTCCCGACACGACAGTCGACACCGGCGGGCCACTACCCTGCCTCTGTCCACTTTGGTTCCCCACAAGGGGCTGGCCTGTTCCAGAGGCCCTTACTGCCCCTCTCCCCAAGCTCCACACAGGAGCTCCTTCCAGACTCCACACTTCCTGCAGACTGACTGCTCCTGCAAACTGGAAACTGCCTATATAGTTCCCTCCCAGACACTTCAGACCTCTCAGCTCCACCCACTGGTGTTGTGTGTCACTGTGTTGGAAACTCCCCAAGGGAGAGTGAGATCTACACCAAAAAGATGAATGCAGACCTCTGTGACACCATGGTTTTGCCAGGGCGTCACGCATAATTTGAGCAACGCCGACCCAAGTTGTAGTCCATAAGCTTGGTGGTTACGGGACAACAGGCAACTATCTGACCTGGGCCTTGTCACCTCCAACAAATCACATTATTAGCTGGTGCTTTTGGCAACATCTCAGATGCCCAATGGGCCGTAGAATGCACTCCATATGTGGCTCAGGTGCTCTTCTCTTTTCAACCACCTGGTACCTTCCTACCATACCCAGCAGATCATCGGCACTCCAGGGATCTCTCTGAGCAACCCAGGACTGAATCACCCTTAGAAAAGAGTGTATGAACCTGTCTATGATGACTCTTTACACCATTTGTGATGGGAGGAAGATTCTGGTTGCAGCCTCTTCTGAACCAGGTATAATAGGTCAAACATATGAAACCGGGGAGGTCTGTCACCACAATAGCTGCAATGGTGTACTTGTTGCGCTCTAACAGACAGGGTTACTCATAGGCAAGATATCTGTTTTTAAGTTGGCATGCTCTTATGCGTCCTGCACCGACAGGTCGCAATAGGCCTTCTGTGGGTTCCCCATTAGAAATGGAGCCAACACCTCCACTCACTGCGCCGAAGGTAATTTCTCCTAATCTGAAAACCTTTTGAAAACAGTCAGAAATGCCTCAACGTCATCACCCAGTGTCATCATTTGCAAGGCTCTCTTCACTGTCTTCAACACAAGTTAATTATCACCGTGACTCAGGGGTAGTGCAGGTTCCATGAGGCAGTCATATATTCCATTTTGGGATTCATGCCTGCACTTCTGCACCAACTGTAGAGATTACAGCTCACTCGGCAGTGATTAAAGTAGGAACGGGAGGTGATTTAAACAAAATGTTTAGACTGCTTTATTTTTATCCTCCATAGAGCGAGCCACAAACATGGAATTAAACATCCTTTCTTTGCAGGAAACCAGGGTACACAGTCCTAACAATGGCATTACCGAGTTAGAACAGCATACTTGTACAAGCATAGAGACTTCACGCAGGAAAACTACTCCACACACAGCCATCTAATGATTTCACATGGAATTTCTTATGTTCACCATACCACACGTCAGGGTGGGGATATGTGAGTATAAGTAGCCAAACCCACCCATCTCTTTGACTGCTTATACACCTGGCATTTGCCACGCACTATTATCACTCTCAGTACTATACATAGTAGAGCTTGCTTCCAGGCTTACATCACTGAGGATAACCACCTCTGAGATACATATCTCCCCTCCATGATGTGTACAGCAGTTATCTTACAACTGCTAAAATGCCAAAGGCTATATCATTTTCCAAATATTTGTGGACCTAATTGTAAATATAATTATATTGGCCACATATCGTATTTAAACACCAGTACATTAATTCAATACTAAAAGTGGGTGGGTCCTATATTTTTTCTCTGTTGTAGTAAATATTGGTGTGGCATGACCCCTTGCAAGGCTCAGTACCCTTATCCACTTATCTTTCCCACAAAAGTTTTTAATTGTGTGCAATGCCTGGTACACTTTCCACTCCCCATTCAGATGAGTCCTTATTCGGCATAAGAAAGGTAGGACATACAGTAAGTGATAGGACCATCCATATTTAGGCGCACCTTCATGTGGTTTGATGACTTTTGTGCTCTTTGATCAAAAAATGTGTTCTTCAGAAGGGTACCGCTCCTCTGCCACCAAGCTTCCTATCTACCTGGGGAGTACTCTGCTTGTGAAGATTGATGATTCGGACCAGTGGTATGGTTGTGCTGCTGTGTAGAAGTATGTAATCCTCCAGCAGCATTGACGGAGCAAAGTAACACTAAAGTTAATAGGATTATACAGTATATGCCAGCAATCTGAAGAGCTTAAGGTCAGTGCTTACAGTGCTCTAATGGAAAAAGCCTGAAATCACTGGCAGGTCACAAACTGCCGAATTCAGCAGGAGTGATGCCGATAACAGATGAAGACACTGGAGAGTGAGTATGAGACTAGGGGCAGGGGACGTACATTTAAAATGCCAATACAGTGGTAAAATAAAAAAATAACACTGGAGTGGTCCTTTAAATGTGTGGGAACACAGACAATGTATTGGATGCAATTAGTATTAGAAAAGACTCAAAGGCGGGCTTTGCACGTTGCGACATCGCAAGCCGATGCTGCGATGTCGCACGCGATAGTCCCCGCCCCCGTCGCAGCAGCGATATCTTGTGATAGCTGGCGTGGCGAAAATTATCGCTACGCCAGCTTCACATGCACTCACCTACCCTGCGACCGTCGCTCTGGCCGGCGACCCGCCTCCTTCCTAAGGGGGCGGGTCGTGCGGCGTCATAGCGACGTCACATGGCAGGCGGCCAATAGCGGCGGAGGGGCGTAGATGAGCAGGATGTAAACATCCCGCCCACCTCCTTCCTTCCGCATTGTGGTCGGCGGCTAAGGAGATGTTCCTCGCTCCTGCGGCTTCACACACAGCGATGTGTGCTGCCACAGGAACGAGGAACAACATCGTACCTGTCGCGGCACCGGCATTATGGAAATGTCGGAGAATACACCGACGAACCGATAACGACGCTTTTGCGCTCGTTCATCGTATCATCTAGGATTTACACACTACGACATCGCAAGTGATGCCGGATGTGCGTCACTTTCGATTTGACCCCACCGACATCGCACCTGCGATGTCGTAGTGTGCAAAGCCGCCCAAAAACTCTGTATGTCTTTGACCAGGTTAGTGAAAATTACATCTATGGTAACTATCTATACTGCTAAAGGAAGTTATTTTTTATATATTTGTGAGTAAAATTAATTGTTGTTGTTTACCAAAAAAAACAACACATCTACAATGTGATATTTGATTCACTAGTGGTCAGAGTAATATCAGAATTGCTCTTGTGATGTCTGACAATGTTATCACGTAAATCACAGCTTTGTTGGTTTTGGCAGTTCATTAGATGAATTCTTGCATTTTCCTGCTCCACTTGACTGAATGGAACAAGAGCAAAAAAACTAACTACAGAGTCAGAAGCTTTACTTACAATTTTATGTTAATTAAATGAGAGAAGAGCGCAGTGGATTTTGGAGGCTGACGCTGACAAAGGTTAATCCAAGTGAGAAGTGTAAAATCTTCCAATTAATTGTGTGCCGCCCCCGTGCCAGCAGCCGGCGCTGCTCGGGTCCGGGCCTTCAGGGGAGGTGGCTCGAGGGTCTCCGGACCCGGGGGTCTCGCGGACACGCCAAATAAATGGGGGGACGTATATGTACGGGCTGGGCCGTATTAAGTTCGTGATGCCACCCACGGTATGTGGTGAGGTGGGACACCACCGCTGCTGTTACGGGGCACCCGGGGGAGATGTTGTGCAGCAAGTTGTTAACCCCTCCATGGGCAGGGATGGTGGCCCTGGGACCCGGTTGGTGCGTGCAGGGAATGGCAACCGCAGGGGGTGCTGGTGTACTCACAGTTAGTAAAACACACAAGTCTCTGGTAAACCAAGGTGATGGTGGCCGGTGCCACGGCTGGTTGCGTTCTGATCCCCCACCCGGCTGGTGGTCTCTATCCTTTCCTGCACTGCTTTTAAGTAGAAATGACTTCCCAGTTTGAAACGTAGGAGTCCGCTCCCAGCTGGATGTGGCCTAAGGAGCCGTGACCGCAGACGCTGGCCCGTGGGATCTATGGGCCCTGGTGGTGACCTCTTATCCCTAATCGGTGGGCTGTTGTCTTCTATGAGGGACTTTGGGTGGGACAGAACCTCTAGTCCTGGCCTCAATCGGTTAATTAACCAGTCCACTTGTTTCCAGTTTCTGGCTTCAGGGTAGAGTACCCCCCTTTGTGCTACGGCTTCCGGGTCGGTTCCCCGTGTCTGTACCGGCGGGCTGTAACCCTGCCCCGGTCCACCTCGGTTCTGCCGAGCCATCTTCCTGTCTCCTGCTGACGGAAACCACTAAACAGAAGAACGATCCAAAGTACTATAGCAGGGCATATCATATTGTAAAACAAATAGGTAAATAACCCACCACAGGCATAATTCAACAAAAAAAACGGAGAATTGTGGTTTAAGGGATAACAATAAATATTTTATTAGCTGGCAAATACCATAAGATAACACTCATAATTTGCATATGGAGAGCAGGGGTCAAAAAGGGTATCCAGGTATTCAGTATATAGTTAATTAAATCACATTATTGCTACAAGGAAGTACATGTCCACAAAGGATACAGGGAATAAAGTGTCATGTGCAATACAATTACTATTACCACAAAAACAGGGGGATTACATAAACATTGCACACTGTCCCATATAAAGTGCTATGCATATCCTAGTGGATCAGACAAGAGTTTTAGCAGCACATATATAAATATATAACAAATCAAGTAACAGTCATATGTATACCAGTACCCAGAGGTGGAGGGGATGCACACCAAGCCTAAGGAACGCACGTTTCACGTTTTGCCAGGGCGTCACAATTGCATTACATTTCAGAGTAGAACCTACTCCTTCTTCAGGCATAACAGAAAAAGAAATCAGAAGACTGTTATGCCTAAGGAAGGTGCTACTATGAAACGCATTGCAATAAATTGGAATGTTTTATTCATACCGGCTGGATTCACCACACTCTTCTCTCCCTTACTTGTTTTGTCCTCTCTCCATTTGGTGTGAGTACAGAGGCCGGAAGAGGAGCCATAATTGGATTATATAACATCACTATTCGCTTAGTTGTGCCATGTACAACCTGGTCAAGTGAGCGAACAACCCCCCATCTCACCCTCACTTGTTGTCCATGCTGTTACATAGGGAGCGTTTCTTGTTTCTATTCTCTTTAAATTTTATGTTATTATCAGATATTTAAACCAAAGAAAAGATCTATAAGTTATTAGTGGTGAATTTAAACTAGCATAAAAAGCAGCATTGATACAATAAAGATACAAGTACAATACAGATTCTGAAATGACAACATAAATATTAGTCATGAGAGAGCACTAAAATGCTTGAGTGCTCTATACTCGAATCGAGCAGGTCGGACGCTCATATGGGTTCAATTTGAGTAACAAGTATAATAGAAGTCAATGGGAAACTTGAGTGCTGGGAACGTTTGTCAGAGTATTGCGCCACTTTTACTGACTGACAATAAAACATATAAAACCGAAGATAAAATGGATTTTAGAGAAAAAATGTTATGAAACAGTCCTGTATAATGAATTGTATATGTGGCGCCCCTGAAACCATCAGGGTGCTACAAGGTTCTGCATCCTCACAAGGATGCAGGGCCTACCCCCTTAGGGACCCAGAACCCCGGTGCCGGTACCAACAAAAAGCCAGGTAATCCCAGTTTTCCCCAACAATCCCCAATACAATGGTACCCAGCTAGGGTGGGATCAAAGCATGGCCACCTAGAGGGAGAGCCAATCCAGTCCACTAGTTGACCAGGTGGGAGGGGCAGACTGTGGAGAGTAGACAGAACACAGGAAGACAGTAGTCAGTGCAGTACAGTAGACAGTACAGTGTGCAGTGAGAGAGTTGACAGAGGAGACAGTCTGTCGCGGGTTAACGGTGACCTGGTACCCAGGAGGAGTGGTTGCCGGTGGAGTACGGAGGAGTACTCTCGGAACTACGCACCGACGGGATACAGGACCCTAAGGAAGGAAAGAGCTCCAGGCCGACCTGTTAACACTTGCACAGCATGGGGACCATCAAGGACCTTGCTGACCCTAAAGAATCCGAAGACTAAGTAGCAAAGGGAGAACCGGAGACAGGACCAGAGACTCCAACTCCACAGGGTTCACGCTACTGTCAGGCGGACAGAAGTGGACAAACCACAGAACAGAGAACCTCAGTTGTTCCATACCACGGGGACCCACTTACCAGAGACAGGTGCAGGGGAAGAAGGTACCAGAGAACCAAACTGGCACTGGGACGAAGGGGACCTGGAGGCGAAACCAGCTGGCCTCGGGCAACCAGTCAACATCTACCAGCAGTGAGTAAACCAGTTGCATTGAACACCTGTGTGAACTACCTTCTTCCGACGCCCACTGCACCATAAACCGTCTGGGGCAAAGCCCTGCTTGCGGAGGGTCTACCATTCTAGCTGCCAATACCACCAGCCCCAGTATAGACATTCTGCAACAGCAGCTCTGTACAGTAAGCCGCAACACTGCAAGTGGTGTCACATGTGAACATGATCTTATTCTCCCCTGTAAATATCCCCATTACAAAAAGGGCCCAGGGCACGCAACCGGGCAATGGCCACCACTGTTACATTCCCAATAGAGACTCTGCCCGGAACCGAGTACCCCATATCCCTGGTTTGCTAAATATATAAGACGAAATAAAAAAAGAGAAAGAAAACCCACCTTCTCCACCCCTCAGGTGCATTTTCTCATTGCTTTCAATGTTAAAAAAAACTCTGAAAAAAAAGCTGTAAAACTAATGAAAGATTTGTGTTTGACATGTTCAAACATCCTGTTTAATTTATGAAGGAGGAACTTTAAACCTTACAAAGCCTCGGCGGACAATGCAAGAAATGACAAAAATTAAAATGAAGAGGGACTGTGATACACCCTGTATTAGACACAAAGGAGGGCCTCATACACATTCTGTTAAAATTATTAGGTAGTGTGACTGATAGACTTGTAAAGCCTATGCACTAATTGTAAGGGCTGCCAGCAATTAGAAGGAGAGACTGCAATACACCTTGGAAGATACGTAGAGGGCCTCAGAAAACCATTTTTTTCCCATTATTAAGGAGTGCGGACTCCTAGACTAGTAAAGCCTATGCACTATGTGTAAGTGCTGCAAAAATTAGAAGGACATACTTCAATACACCCCACTAGACACATAGAGGAGGGCCTGAGAATACAGTTTTTATAATCCTTGTCTATATACCTCTAATCCAAACCTACAAAAAAAGACAGTTGCACTCTGAAATGCTAAAGCATGCAAACCATGAATGTAAGAATATAGAATATAGTCATTAACTACTGTTAATGACTATAAATCACTTTGATAGTACCCAACTCTGGGGTACTACACATACCGTATATACTGGCGTATAAGACGACTTTTTACCCCCTTAAAATAATGGCTACAGTGGGGGGTCGTCTTCTACGCCGGATATACGGGGGGGTGGGGGGGTGTATATATATATGTACACTGCAGCGTCCAGGGGAGGTGGGGGCAGCAGCTCTGGAGCACAGGGGAACGCTGCGGGCTGCAGCCTTTGATCTCCTGCACCCGCTCATATAATATGCACAGCCGCTGTCCATCTCCAATGGTGCTGAAATCGCACGCAGTGAGGGGCTGGGGCAGCGGTGCATATTATATGAGCCTGCGCCCCCCTGTGATGGCACATGCCCCCCCCCCTGTGTTAGATTTGGCCCCCAGGCTGCTGCTCATTCTAAAATAAAAAAGCTTTACTTACCCCTGCAGCGTTTCTCCCCGTGTCCCTGCTTCCACTGTGATCAGGCAGGCAGAGAGCTCAGCCTGCTGTGCCGATCACATGACCGCACTGAGAACCAGGAAGTGGAAGAACAGAAGCACGGAGCCAGACAGGAGGGAGCTCAGCGCTGCAGGAGATAAGGAAAGAGAGTTTTATTTTACTTTGGGCAGCAGCCTAGGGGCCATATCTGACACAGGGGGACTTGTGCGATCTATAGGGGCCATGGGCAGCACTATGGGGGAGATATCTAACACAGGGGGACTTGTGCGATCTATATAGGGGCCATGGGCAGCACTATGGGGGCGATATCTGACACAGGGGGACTTGTGCGATCTATAGGGGCCATGGGCAGCACTATGGGGGAGATATCTAACACAGGGGGACTTGTGCGATCTATAGGGACCATGGGCAGCACTATGGGGGAGATATCTAACACAGGGGGACTTGTGCGATCTATATAGGGGCCATGGGCAGCACTATGGGGGCGATATCTAACACAGGGGGACTTGTGCGATCTATAGGGACCATGGGCAGCACTATGGGGGAGATATCTAACACAGGGGGACTTGTGCGATCTATATAGGGGCCATGGGCAGCACTATGGGGGCGATATCTGACACAGGGGGACTTGTGCGATCTATAGGGGCCATGGGCAGCACTATGGGGGAGATATCTAACACAGGGGGACTTGTGCGATCTATATAGGGGCCATGGGCAGCACTATGGGGGAGATATCTAACACAGGGGGACTTGTGCGATCTATATAGGGGCCATGGGCAGCACTATGGGGGCGATATCTAACACAGGGGGACTTGTGCGATCTATAGGGACCATGGGCAGCACTATGGGGGCGATATATAACACAGGGGGACTTGTGCGATCTATATAGGAGCCATGGGCAGCACTATGGGGGCGATATCTTACACAGGGGGACTTGTGCGATCTATAGGGGCCATGGGCAGCAGCATGGGGGCGTTATCTAACACGGGAACGTGTGCAATCCATAGGGGACCATAGGCAGCACAGGGGAACGTGTGCCATCACAAGGGGGCTATATTCAATATAAGGGGGCCATATCCAGATTAAGGGGGCTAATTTTAGGATGGGGGCTATGAGGGACATATACCCTATATGATTTGTTAGAGGGACACTGGCATTATAAGATGGACCCCATTTAACATTAAAAAAAAAAATTCTCTTTTCCTTCACCAAATTTGGGGGTGCGTCTTATAATCAGGTGCGTCTTATAAAGCGAAAAATACGGTATATATCATACAGCAGGGGTCGGGAACCTATGGCTCGCGAGCCAGATATGGCTCTTTTGATGGCCGTATCTGGCTTGCAGACAGGGCTCCTACCTGTCTATGGGCAAATGCCGGGGCCCTGGAGAGCCGGGGGGGCCCACTCGGCCTCGTCAGTTCTCCTGTCCCTTGGCCGGGGCCCACTCGCCTTTATAGTTCTGCTGCCCCCGGCCGAGTTCCGGGGACCACAGTCCTCGGCAGCAATCTGCGGCGCCGTCACTTTAAGGCGCGCAGACATCCTGTTTTGAATTTCATCTGTGGGCGGAGCTACCGCCTTCTCAGTCCCACAGATGAAGGAGGCGAGCTTCTGTCCGGCGCTGTGTGGGCCCCCTCTCCACCGTGACCTAATCGGGTAAATGCCCTCCCCGCCTCCCCATTATGGGCCCCGGTGAGCTGCTTCTAACCCCCCAGATGTATGCCCTGCCAATAACCCCCCCCGCCGATGCCGCGGGTGCTGTACCCGCCGAGCCGCGGGTGCAGGCCCCACAGAGCAGCAGAGTTGTGTGTATTTGTCTGTATGTAGCAGAGTTGTATGTGTTTGTCTGTATGTAGCAGAGTTGTATGTGTTTGTCTGTATGTAGCAGAGTTGTGTGTGTTTGTCTGTATGTAGCAGAGTTGTGTGTGTTTGTCTGTTTGTAGCAGAGTTGTATGTGTTTGTCTGTATGTAGCAGAGTTGTATGTGTTTGTCTGTATGTAGCAGAGTTGTATGTGTTTGTCTGTATGTAGCAGAGTTGTATGTGTTTGTCTGTATGTAGCAGAGTTGTGTGTGTTTGTCTGTATGTAGCAGAGTTGTGTGTGTGTGTTTGTCTGTATGTAGCAGAGTTGTGTGTGTTTGTCTGTTTGTAGCAGAGTTGTGTGTGTTTGTCTGTTTGTAGCAGAGTTGTGTGTGTTTGTCTGTTTGTAGCAGAGTTGTGTGTGTCTGTTTGTAGCAGAGTGTAGTACCATTGTTTCAGTCCAGTTGTGGCTTTATACAGCAGGGAGGAGCATTCCTTGCTGTACTAAGTGAACATTGGAGCGATTGATCTGTCAATGGCCCTTTAAAAACATATTGTACGGCTCTCGCGGAATTAAAATTAACATGTTGCAATCAAAGCAGACTTTTTTTCATTTGGGAGCGGGGTAGTCTTATACAGTGAGTATATCCCAAATTCTATATTTTTAGGGCAGAAGTTGGGGGTCGTCTTATACGCCCAGTCGTCTTATACGCCGGCATATACACACATGGAGGTTTTTAGCCCAGAGAGAGGCGTTAGAGTAGGTACCCAGTTATGAGATATACCTTGACTCGGCTGCTGGGCAGATATAGAAATGGCCATTTTTGTATGGTAAAGTATCTCAGTTTTTCCTAGATTTCCTTAAGCAGTAATACAGTACATGGTTATATTCTTACATTCTTGGTTTGCATGTGTGACGCCCCAGGAGCACTGATCCTGTTCGGGGACGCCACAGTGCTCTTTCAGCAGGACAACAGGTAGGTTTTGTTTTACTATCTTAGTCGTGATGCCACTCTTGGTATTTGCGGTCAGGAGAATGAGGACCGCCACTGCAGTTTAACGAGCGTCTAAGGCTGGTGGTATTTGCAGTTAGATGGTATGGCCTCCCGAGAGTGAGGCTGGCCCCAGGGGCTCGGGTGTATGTGCGTGGAACCAGAGTTCGCAGAAGAACTCACACACAGTCCAGAATGTCTTTCACAGTTTTTACTCACGTTCAGTTGTTCACTGTGAGGTAACCCGGGCGATGCTGAGACAAACTGCAGGGAGAACCAGGTATCCTTCACGTTGGTACAGGGGTGACTGTCAACTCGCCTTCCTAGCCCTTCTTATTTGAGATGATCCCTGACTTGAAGTACTGCGGGAATCATCCAGGGAAGTCGCAACTGCCTTTTCTCCCCTTTCTGGCCCGTTTGCTGGCAGCGTGGACCAAGTAAAGATGGCTTCTTGCCCAATCTCACTTATGGGCCCCCTCGTTTCTGCAGATGCTGCGGACTCTGTGTTGGTTGGTGAGGCACATTCAGCACCCTCACCGGCAGGTTTAGTAGCTCAAATAAATGGATTTCTGCTCTAGGGACCTGTTTCCCCATGCGGGCCTGGTCTAACCAAAAGTCCCCGTATTCAACTGCCTCGCTTCTTCCTGAGGTGTCTTTCAGGCTGACTACTTGATAGCCATTCTCCCCTGCCGACAGCCACTACACGTGCAGTGTCTGACTAGTGACACCGCGCACGTCCTCCTTCTGCGACTGCACACTGTGCTTCCTCACTTCAGACTAGCTCACTACTCCCTCCCCTCTGTGCCTGCCTTCTACAATCTAGCAACCAGCTTCTCTACCGCACCCCATGAATGGAGGTGGAGGCCACGCCCCCTCCTGGGTCTGCCCAGGGGTCCCTTCAATGGTATGTGTGAGACCTGGTCACTATGTGTCTGTGTGTTCACACCCTATTCCAGCCATCAGGATTACCTGTTTGCACTCACCCAGCGTGGGTGCAGTACTCAGTGGTGCCTGACCAGGTTAGGGGCGTCACACATGCTTTAGCATGTCAGTGTGCAACTGTCTTTTTTTATTATGTCATGTTCAGTTTTCCACCTATTCAGACTGCATGTTGGGAGTGCCAATAGGGTTTTTTTTTTGTCTAATCCAAACCTATCCCTTCTCCAGCAGGTATCCCTACACTCAGGGGTAGGATTCAATTTTTAACAACAGGTTCTCTGTAAACCCCGCCCATTTGAAAACCACGCCCATTATGTAACCCCACCCATTTGGTTAGCCACACCCATTTTTGCGCACTTTCCTCAACCACAAAATACAAGTAAATAATAAAAACTTTCCCCTTCTTACTCTTCCTATACCTTCACTTTCCTATCAAGTACCAGTTGTTTCAGTCAGTGTCAGTCACTTATTTACTTGGCATATTGTATGAAAGTTTTTCTACAATGTCTGAAAATTATTACTAAAGGAACCCTGCTCAAATTGGCACGGACAACCTTCCCCATACAGATCCCACGCCATGCGGCCTCCACTCCCATGCAGGCCTCCACTCCCATGCAGGCCTCCACTCCCATGCCATACAGGCCTCCTCCTGCCCTCCAGGCTCCCCTCCCATGCAGGCCTCCTCCTGCCCTGCAGGCTCCCCTCCCATGCAGGCCTCCTCCTGCCCTGCAGAGCCCAAGTGGCCTCCTCCTGCCCTGCAGGCTCCATGTGGCCTCCTCCTGCCCTGCAGGCACCATGTGGCCTCCTCCTGCCCTGCAGGCTCCATGTAGCCTTCTAAGAAACAACAAAGAGCCAGCACCAATGTGCACTAAGGCATCAAATATTCCAAACTGCATTATAAAAATTTTTTTTGAGATTTTTGGCAAAAAATTGCAATTTCTTGAGCTGCTTCGCCACGTCACGGCAAATCTCATTTGAAGCAGTCCTACACTAAAATATTTTTATAAAATGTGCCATGCGGCCTCACATATAAATAGCAGAACTGCTCTCAGCAGCACTCACCTGGTCTATTGCAGTCCCGTACCCATGACTGAGTCATGGCTGTGGGCGGGACAGGTCCAAGCAAATGCTGCATGAAGTATATATATAGCCTGTGGACAAAGCCTGATGACCCAATGTGAACAGTCACCAAACGCCAAAATCTATACAGATGGAATACATCCCAAATTGGGGTGCATAGCAAGGTGGAGGTCAACCACCGACCAATTCAACAAAGAAACAACAAAGAGCCAGCACCAATGTGCACTAAGGCATCAAATATTCCAAACTGCATTATAAAAATTTTTTTTGAGATTTTTGGCAAAAAATTGCAATTTCTTGAGCTGCTTCGCCACGTCACGGCAAATCTCATTTGAAGCAGTCCTACACTAAAATATTTTTATAAAATGTGCCATGCGGCCTCACATATAAATAGCAGAACTGCTCTCAGCAGCACTCACCTGGTCTATTGCAGTCCCGTACCCATGACTGAGTCATGGCTGTGGGCGGGACAGGTCCAAGCAAATGCTGCATGAAGTATATATATAGCCTGTGGACAAAGCCTGATGACCCAATGTGAACAGTCACCAAACGCCAAAATCTATACAGATGGAATACATCCCAAATTGGGGTGCATAGCAAGGTGGAGGTCAACCACCGACCAATTCAACAAAGAAACAACAAAGAGCCAGCACCAATGTGCACTAAGGCATCAAATATTCCAAACTGCATTATAAAAAATTTTTTTGAGATTTTTGGCAAAAATTTGCAATTTCTTGAGCTGCTTCGCCACGTCACGGCAAATCTCATTTGAAGCAGTCCTACACTAAAATATTTTTATAAAATGTGCCATGCGGCCTCACATATAAATAGCAGAACTGCTCTCAGCAGCACTCACCTGGTCTATTGCAGTCCCGTACCCATGACTGAGTCATTGCTGTGGGCGGGACAGGTCCAAGCAAATGCTGCATGAAGTATATATATAGCCTGTGGACAAAGCCTGATGACCCAATGTGAACAGTCACCAAACGCCAAAATCTATACAGATGGAATACATCCCAAATTGGGGTGCATAGCAAGGTGGAGGTCAACCACCGACCAATTCAACAAAGAAACAACAAAGAGCCAGCACCAATGTGCACTAAGGCATCAAATATTCCAAACTGCATTATAAAAATTTTTTTTTAGATTTTTGGCAAAAAATTGCAATTTCTTGAGCTGCTTCGCCACGTCACGGCAAATCTCATTTGAAGCAGTCCTACACTAAAATATTTTTATAAAATGTGCCATGCGGCCTCACATATAAATAGCAGAACTGCTCTCAGCAGCACTCACCTGGTCTATTGCAGTCCCGTACCCATGACTGAGTCATGGCTGTGGGCGGGACAGGTCCAAGCAAATGCTGCATGAAGTATATATATAGCCTGTGGACAAAGCCTGATGACCCAATGTGAACAGTCACCAAACGCCAAAATCTATACAGATGGAATACATCCCAAATTGGGGTGCATAGCAAGGTGGAGGTCAACCACCGACCAATTCAACAAAGAAACAACAAAGAGCCAGCACCAATGTGCACTAAGGCATCAAATATTCCAAACTGCATTATAAAAATTTTTTTTGAGATTTTTGGCAAAAAATTGCAATTTCTTGAGCTGCTTCGCCACGTCACGGCAAATCTCATTTGAAGCAGTCCTACACTAAAATATTTTTATAAAATGTGCCATGCGGCCTCACATATAAATAGCAGAACTGCTCTCAGCAGCACTCACCTGGTCTATTGCAGTCCCGTACCCATGACTGAGTCATGGCTGTGGGCGGGACAGGTCCAAGCAAATGCTGCATGAAGTATATATATAGCCTGTGGACAAAGCCTGATGACCCAATGTGAACAGTCACCAAACGCCAAAATCTATACAGATGGAATACATCCCAAATTGGGGTGCATAGCAAGGTGGAGGTCAACCACCGACCAATTCAACAAAGAAACAACAAAGAGCCAGCACCAATGTGCACTAAGGCATCAAATATTCCAAACTGCATTATAAAAATTTTTTTTGAGATTTTTGGCAAAAAATTGCAATTTCTTGAGCTGCTTCGCCACGTCACGGCAAATCTCATTTGAAGCAGTCCTACACTAAAATATTTTTATAAAATGTGCCATGCGGCCTCACATATAAATAGCAGAACTGCTCTCAGCAGCACTCACCTGGTCTATTGCAGTCCCGTACCCATGACTGAGTCATGGCTGTGGGCGGGACAGGTCCAAGCAAATGCTGCATGAAGTATATATATAGCCTGTGGACAAAGCCTGATGACCCAATGTGAACAGTCACCAAACGCCAAAATCTATACAGATGGAATACATCCCAAATTGGGGTGCATAGCAAGGTGGAGGTCAACCACCGACCAATTCAACAAAGAAACAACAAAGAGCCAGCACCAATGTGCACTAAGGCATCAAATATTCCAAACTGCATTATAAAAATTTTTTTTGAGATTTTTGGCAAAAAATTGCAATTTCTTGAGCTGCTTCGCCACGTCACGGCAAATCTCATTTGAAGCAGTCCTACACTAAAATATTTTTATAAAATGTGCCATGCGGCCTCACATATAAATAGCAGAACTGCTCTCAGCAGCACTCACCTGGTCTATTGCAGTCCCGTACCCATGACTGAGTCATGGCTGTGGGCGGGACAGGTCCAAGCAAATGCTGCATGAAGTATATATATAGCCTGTGGACAAAGCCTGATGACCCAATGTGAACAGTCACCAAACGCCAAAATCTATACAGATGGAATACATCCCAAATTGGGGTGCATAGCAAGGTGGAGGTCAACCACCGACCAATTCAACAAAGAAACAACAAAGAGCCAGCACCAATGTGCACTAAGGCATCAAATATTCCAAACTGCATTATAAAAAATTTTTTTGAGATTTTTGGCAAAAAATTGCAATTTCTTGAGCTGCTTCGCCACGTCACGGCAAATCTCATTTGAAGCAGTCCTACACTAAAATATTTTTATAAAATGTGCCATGCGGCCTCACATATAAATAGCAGAACTGCTCTCAGCAGCACTCACCTGGTCTATTGCAGTCCCGTACCCATGACTGAGTCATGGCTGTGGGCGGGACAGGTCCAAGCAAATGCTGCATGAAGTATATATATAGCCTGTGGACAAAGCCTGATGACCCAATGTGAACAGTCACCAAACGCCAAAATCTATACAGATGGAATACATCCCAAATTGGGGTGCATAGCAAGGTGGAGGTCAACCACCGACCAATTCAACAAAGAAACAACAAAGAGCCAGCACCAATGTGCACTAAGGCATCAAATATTCCAAACTGCATTATAAAAATTTTTTTTGAGATTTTTGGCAAAAAATTGCAATTTCTTGAGCTGCTTCGCCACGTCACGGCAAATCTCATTTGAAGCAGTCCTACACTAAAATATTTTTATAAAATGTGCCATGCGGCCTCACATATAAATAGCAGAACTGCTCTCAGCAGCACTCACCTGGTCTATTGCAGTCCCGTACCCATGACTGAGTCATGGCTGTGGGCGGGACAGGTCCAAGCAAATGCTGCATGAAGTATATATATAGCCTGTGGACAAAGCCTGATGACCCAATGTGAACAGTCACCAAACGCCAAAATCTATACAGATGGAATACATCCCAAATTGGGGTGCATAGCAAGGTGGAGGTCAACCACCGACCAATTCAACAAAGAAACAACAAAGAGCCAGCACCAATGTGCACTAAGGCATCAAATATTCCAAACTGCATTATAAAATTTTTTTTTGAGATTTTTGGCAAAAAATTGCAATTTCTTGAGCTGCTTCGCCACGTCACGGCAAATCTCATTTGAAGCAGTCCTACACTAAAATATTTTTATAAAATGTGCCATGCGGCCTCACATATAAATAGCAGAACTGCTCTCAGCAGCACTCACCTGGTCTATTGCAGTCCCGTACCCATGACTGAGTCATGGCTGTGGGCGGGACATGGAGATTTGCCGTGACGTGGCGAAGCAGCTCAAGAAATTGCAATTTTTTGCCAAAAATCTCAAAACATTTTTTATAATAAGTACAGTTTGGAATGTTTAGTGCTGTAGTGCACATTTGGTGCTGGCTTTTTGTTTTTTCTCCATGTAGCCTTCTGCTGCCCTGCAGGCTCCATGTGGCCTCCTCCTGCCCTGCAGGCTCGATGCGGCTTCCTCCTGCCCTGCAGGCTCCATGTGGACTCCTCCTGCCATGGAGAACTCATGTGGCCTCCTCCTGCCTGCAGGCTCCATGTGGCCTCCTCTCCCCTGCAGAGCCCATGTGGTCTCCTCCTGCCCTGCAGGCTCCATGTGGCCTCCTCCTGCTCTGCAGAGTCGCATCTTCGGCTCACTGAGTGCTTACATGCTCTAAGTGCCGGTAGCCTCTCCTCTGTCTTCTATGCTCCGCGCGGCACTCTGCATACTGAAGCTGACAGGCGGCAGTGTGGTGAGGTAATCATCACGCTGCCAGACGCCAGGTCAGAGAGCAAACTGGCTCCACTGAACCCGGAAGTGCGGCGTGCACGGAGGTACGGAGATTCATTTGTATCGGCGTCTTAAAGATGCCGATACAAATGAATACAGAGAACCGGGTCGCGACGCTGATTCTTGCTGGTTCGGCGAACCGGCTGTTATTTTAACAACTGGTTCGCCTGAACCGGACAGAACCGGCTGAATCCCACCCCTGCCTACACTGAATACATTAAACAGTGGTATCATTAGGCAATAGAATAGATGTAGCCCTGACAAATGACTTTTGGTTTTAGAATACAGCAACAAGGACTGTAAGGGCTCGTGCGCACATTGCATCCTGGCCAGTGCAGAAATAAATGCACCCTCTGGCAGACTTGATGCTGCGTGTTGACAAAAAGAATGCATCCAAAATGCATGTATTTTGGATGCATTTTGCATGCATTTTACATGAGTTTTGGATGCATTTTTGTCAGTGCGGTCCCCCGGCAATTCAGCTCTGCTACATGCCCGCTGACAGCAGACACAGACATTGCTGGGCAATGAGAATGAACTCTGATGAACTGCACCCGACTTCATTGTTATCCCGCGGCTCTGTCTCTGTGTGCTGTCATGAACTCAGATGAACCTCCGAGGTCAGTGCCAGGACATAGGAGTCCACAGCAGTGACGTCAGAGCATCACCTGATTTCACTGACATCGCGCGGCCCTCTCTGTGTCGCAGCCTGATTTGCGGTCACAGGTGAAGGACTCACCTGTGAGCGCAAATCCCCTGAGTGACTGCAGTGAGCCGTGCAATCAGCTGTGCTTTCACTCAGGCTACTGGCGGCCACAGCTGCAGTCCTCCACCTGAGAGCGGTGGCCGCGAATAGCCTCAGTGACAGCACAGCTGATCGCACGACTCACTTCAGTTGCTGCATGGAGCTCACAGGAACGGCGGTGTTCTACTGCCGCTCCTGTCAGCTTTATGTAGCAGAGCGGAATGGATCGTGGGACCTTGCGTGCATTACGTCGGACCTGAAGGTGTTTTTGAGGGGTTAATAAAGTGGTGAAAGAGGGTGTTTTTTTGTCTTTCATTACAAATAAAGGATTTTTTGGATGTGTGTGTTTATTTTCTTTAACTTACAGGTTAATCATGGAAGGTTTCTCAGGGAGACACCTGCCATGATTAACCTAGGACTTAGTGCCAGCTATGGGCTGCTGCCATAACTCCTTATTACCCCGTTTGCCACCGCACCAGGGCAATTCGGGATGAGCCGGGTAGAGTCCCGGGACTGTCGCATCTAATGTATGCGGCAATTCCGGGCGGCTGCTGGCTGATATTGTTAGGCTGGGGGGCTCCCCATAATGTGGAGCTCCCCATCCTGAAAATACCAGTCTTCAGCCATGTGGCTTTACCCTGCATGGTATCCAAATTGGGGGGCAGCACACATCGTTTTTTTTTTTAATTATCTGTTGATTTTTTTTTTACTGCTCGATATAGACACGCCTATCGGCGGCTGTGATTGGTTGCAGTGAGACAGCTCTCACTCAGCGTGGGGCATGTCTGACTGCAACTAATCATAGGCGCCGGTAGGCGGGGGAAGCAGGGAATATGAGATGGATTAATGAGCAGCCGGCATTTTCAAAAGAGGAGAAGCCGCCACAGTGTGAACGCCGTGCAGCGCCGCGCCAGTGAATGTGGATCGGTGAGTATGAGAGAGTGAGAGACCGACATGGACAGAGAGAGAGACCGAAAGAACTGCGTTTGTTACGTTAAAAAAACATGTGGATCGCAACAAAAATGCAGTGGAAACACACTGCTTAGCATTTTGGTAGCATTTTTCTACAACTCATTGATTTCAATGGGTGTAGAACGCTGCCAAAACGGACAAAAGAAATGACATGCTGCTTTTTTAAACGCAGAAATTGTCAAATTTTTGACAATCAAAACGCTGCATTTATAAAACTATCGTGCACACGGATTTTGCATGATTCTCATAGACTTTGCTGGGGAAGCAGAACGCATGCATTTTGACAATGTGACGCTGCAGCTTAAAACGCTGCAGAAACGCAAACAAAAATGCAACGTGCACATGAGCCCTAAGGCTGTAATCGCTGCCTATATGACTCTAATTCAAACCTATTCTTCCTCTAGCAGCATCCCTACACTGAATGTAGCAAACAGCGGTATTAATAGGGAATAGAATAGATGTAGCCCTGACGAGAGACTTTTGGCTTTAGTGTGCAACAGCATAGACTGTAAGGCTAGACTCCCTGCCTATATGCCTCTAATCCAAACCTTCCCTCCAACAACAGGTATACCTACAGTGAATGCAGCAAACAGTGACAATAATATGGAATAAAACAGATGTGGCACTGACAAGGGACTTTTGGTTTTAAGGTGCAGTAGCAAGTACTGTAAGGCTGCAATCCTTGCCTAGATGCCTCTAATTCAAACATATTCCTCCTCTAGTAGCTATCCCTATAGTGAATGCAGCTAACAGCGGTATTAAAAGGGAATAGAATAGATGCAGTCGAGATAAGGAACTTTTTGTTTTAGGGTGCAGCAGCAAGGACTGTAAGGCTATAATCCCTGCCTATTTGCCATTATTCCAAACCTACTTCACCTCCAGCAGGTATCCCTACAGCAAAGGCAGCAAATAGTGGTATTAAAAGGAAAGAGAATAGATGCAGCCCTGACAAGGAATTTTTTATTTTAGGATGCAGCAGCAATGACTGTAAAGCGGGCTTTACACACTGCGATATCGGTCCCGATATCGCTAGTGTGGGTACCCGCCCCCATCTGTTGCGCGACACGGGCAAATCGCTGCCCGTGCCGCACAACATCGCCCAGACCCGTCACACATACTTACCTGCCCGGCGACGTCGCTGTGACCGGCGAACCGCCTCCTTTCTAAGGGGGCGGTCCGTGCGGCGTCACAGCGACGTCACTGAGCGGCCGCCCAATAGCAGCGGAGGGACGGAGCTAAGCGGGACGTAACATCCCGCCCACCTCCTTCCTTCCGCATAGCGGCCGGGAGGCAGGTAAGGAGAACTTCCTCGTTCCTGCGGTGTCACACTGAGCGATGTGTGCTGCCACAGGAACGAGGAACAACCTTGTTACTGCTGCAGTAACGATTTTTGAGAATGGACCCCCATGTCACCGATGAGCGATTTTGCACGTTTTTGCAACGATGCAAAATCGCTCATCGGTGTCACACGCAACGGCATCGCTAATGCGGCCGGATATGCGTCACCAATTCCGTCACCCCAACGAGTTCGCATTAGCGATGTCGTAGCGTGTAAAGCCCCCTTTAGGCTATAACCCCTGCCCATTTGCCACTATTCCAAGCTTTTCCCTCTTGTCCAGCAGCTATCCCTACACTGAAGGCAGCAAACAGCAGTATCAATATGGAATAGAGTAGATGTAACCTTGTCAAGGAACGTTTGGTTTTAAGGTGCAGCAGCAAGGACTGTAAAGTTATAATCCATGCCTGTAATTCAAAACTATGCTTCCTCCAGCAGCTATCCTTCCTCTGAATGCAGGAAACAGCAGTATTTATAGGGAATAAAATATATGTAGCACTGACAAGCAATTTTGCTTTTAGAGTGCAGCAGCAAGCCCTGTAAGGGCTCATGCGCACGTTGCGTAATTACATGCATTTACGCTTCATTTAGCACTGCAGCGTAAATGCATGCGTCCTGCGTCCCCTGCACAATCTATGAAGATTGTGCATAATCCGTGCGCATGATGCTTTTATGAACGCAACGATTTGGGTGCTAAAATTTTGACCTGAATTTTTGCGTTCATAAAAGCAGCATGTCAATTAATTTGTGCGCTATGGATGCAGCAGCTCCCACTCTGTCTATGGTGGGGACAGCAGCCATAGTGCATGAAATCGTTTTTTTTTCTACAGAAAAACTGCATTTATTATGCAGTGTTTCTGCAGCGATTTGAAGCGAACATGTGCTGTCAAATCGCTGCAGAATATTCAGCATTTACGTGCGAACAAGGCCTAAAGGGTGCTTTACACGCTGCGACATCGCTAATGATATATCGTTGGGGTCACGTCATTAGTGACGCACATCCGGCGCCGTTAGCAATATCGCAGTGTGTGACACCAAGGAGCGATGATCAACGATCGCAAAAACGTCAAAAATCGTTGATCGTTGACACATCGCTCCTTTTCATAATATCGTTGGTGGTGCATGCCGCTGGTTGTTCGTCGTTCTGTGATGCCGCAGGAACGACGAACATCTCCTTACCTGCGTCCACCGGCAATAAAGAAGGAAGGAGGTGGGCGGCTTGTTCAAGCCGCTCATCTCCGCCCCTCCTCTGCTATTGCACGGCCGCTTAGTGATGCCGCAGTGACGTTGCTATGACGCCGAACGCACCTCCCCCTTGAAGGAGGGATTGTTCAGCGGTCACAGCGACGTCGCTGAAAAGGTATGTGCGTGTGACGCTGCCGTAGCGATAATGTTTGCTACGGCAGCGATCACCAAATGTCGCACGAACAACAGGGGCGGGTGCTATCGTGCACAACATCGCTAGCGATGTCGCAGCATGTAAAGCACCCTTAAGGCTATAATTCTTGCCTATATGCCTCTAATCCAAACTTATCCCTTCTCCAGCAGCTATCTCTACACTGATTCCAGAGTAGTGTCTTATATTTACCAAATGACATGGTGCAGCCAGCCAATCACAGTAATGCCAGAAGCCAACATGGCTACGGGATTACCTTGATTGTCAGGAAATCCCTGTATGTTTAATGCTAAAATATAGCTGTAAAACATGCGGTGTAGAGACTCGAGCATGGCGCTCAAGCACCCGTGATACTCTATCAAGTATCGAGCATGCCCGAGCACCCCGATACTCCACTGAGTATTGAGCAGTGGCGAGCACGATCTCCCATCAGTAATAAATATATATAAATTATGATATTAAGAGTCCACCTTGTATAAATTTTCATTACAAGTGAATTTCCATAGAAAATTGTAAGAAGGTGTACTCGGTCTGGGAAAAACCGAGCAATATCTGAACGCACAATGCAATACTGTAAATAAATAGTGAATAATGGTGGCATTGCATAGTAAGAGTATGGCAGTCATGCTTTTAGAAGACATTAGGAAAGAGCAATGTAAACATGCAGCAATATGAAAGTGAAGTGCAGGCCTCAGACTGTTGTGCAGCTGTGAAGGATTGAATCAGTGGATTGAAGCTCAGGAGAAACTCTGGGCACAGTTCCGCCATCAGCAACGAATCAATGTAAACACTGGAGCTCTCATTCTCCACTACTCTGTTAGCAGCATTTCCAGAGGCTTTGGGACCACACACCCAGACCACACAGCACCAGCTAGACTCACTCGCACGCAAGGCTCAGGAGCTGTCACTAAAGTGAAGCGCAGGATTGGGAGGGATGAGTGTGTACAGGCGCTCCCATCCCCCTACTCTTCATCACTGCAGCTGGCTTGTGGTCAATCGGATGGAAGGCAATGAAGAATGGATGGAGGAAATTAACATATACATAAACTTTGCAGCAAAAACATATTCTTCATGGCCCATACTTCTAATGACTTGCGTGACTGTTGTGAGCACGCTGGAGTAATTGGTAATAATTACTTGAAGGACACCCTTTAAAAATAGCAATTAACCTGCTATCATTCACATGGCAATCCGGCACAATAGGACATTGAGAAGCGATCGGTGCTGAGTGTAGGTGTTCCGGCTGCGGTCGCTGCACCATTACCTACACCATGTTTATATAGTACATCTAGAAGATTCATTTATTCCCTACACAAAGTATTACTTTTTCATGAATTTTGGTGACACTAAAATAGACCAAAAATAGACGTAGAAATGTTAAAGTCAAAACAAGTCTCTGAAAAGTAAGACACTCATAACAATAATTCACAACAAAATAGTGAAATGAATAACGACTCATTTACATTATTGGGCCTTTTACATAGGGCGAATGGGCGATGATCACGAGGGTGATCGTTCATACGAATGTTCATTCCTTATCATTGAAAATGTAAGCATCTCCTGCAGTGCAGCAACAAACTATCACGTTTTATTGATTTCCTGGCAGCACATTTTCTAATGTAAATTGGAGATGTGCTGCCAACAATAATTTTAACTGTATGGGGCGAGCAATGATTGCACAAGCAGTAAGAGCTGTAGATAATTGTGACACGTAAGTCAAGTTGCTATATTTTCGATTTGTGCTTATTTCAGATGAATTATCTGCCCCTGTAAATGGAATCTAAATCATCACTAGGACAAGTTTGGCTCAGAAGTTAGATAATTAATCAAAGTGAAATGTACTCAATATGCATAGTGTGACTGCATTGTAAATACCAGGAGTGTTCGTAGGATCCACACTTCTCACATTGAATTTGCAACACTAAGAAGGAAAAGTAATGAAATTCTACAAATCACGTGATTAATTCCACAGCACTTTACAGACGTGGTCATCACTGTCCCCAGTTCCCTATTTGAATGTCTTTGGAGTGTGGGAGCAAATCGAAGAACCTGGAGGAAACCCACGCAAACACGGGGAGAACATACAAACTCCTTGCAGATGTTGTCCTTGGTGGAATTTGAACCCAAGATCCCAGAGCTGTAAGACTACAGTGCCAACCACTGAGCCACCGTGCTGCCCATATTAATGCTATGCAAATAGTGAAAAAATGGCAACAAAATTTTCAAAACATGTTAATTTATTCAGTATAGAGTATGAAAGCCAAGCGCAGAAATACACACACTTAACTGCTTTGGCATGCTATCAGTTATGTTATTAAAGGCTTGTCTGAGCAATGTTCTGCCCCACTGAATGCACTTTATCAGGCATGTTTCTCGTGACCCTTTTCCGTAAACGTTCTCTCAGGCTGCTGCAGCTGTAAAAAACAAATCGAGCATTACCTATGCATCACCTGTTCTTCGCCACTGCCCCAGTGTCTGTTTTTTGTTTGCATTTGTAGTAAGGAGGCTGCATCCCACTGTGTACATATACTATGTTTCATAGACCGTTGAATATAATTTGATGTATATGTTTGTATTAACAGCTGCCATCTATTGGCGAGTCAGTTTTAGGTTAGATACTAGATAAGATATGGTTAAGGTAATGGAAGGGGGGAGTGGCAGATGTTGGGATAGAGAACCGGAGGGAAGGTTCGAGAGGGGACCAGTGAATAATAGGGTTCAAGTATGAGAAGACATGGTCTCGGTGCTAGGGCCAGTCAGAAAACCCTGAGGTAACATCGACAGGTCTGGAGCCTACAGCTCACCCTGATGGACTTAGAGAGCTATCCGGCTAGAGAGCTGTCGGGGACCAGAATCGGACAAAGATGAACGGCGATACAGGGAAGAAGACACAGACCCTGGAGCTTGAGTACCAGATCAAAGATAGTGCGGGGAAAGAGGTTGAGGAGCAGTACCGCACACTTTTATTTTTTTGATTTTATGTGTGTCACCAACTGTCTACGATGAATACCAGCGGCCTGTAGAAACCAGTAAGTGTAATGCACCCTACCCCAAGTCACATCTGCACACAGAGCCTTCTTGCCGAAGTGCGGTGCCCGAGCGGCCCGGCACCCCCCACCTTCACGTTGATGACATCCCGTTGACAGAACTCCAGCCATCTGGTCCACTCAGTATCTCGACTACTCACTGATTGGTTGCAGGTCCGTCAACATGACTTCAACACTGCATAGTGGAGAGCCAGCACTAGAAGATGGGCAGAGTAAGTAATGCTCGGCTTGCCTTTTAATAGATACCACAACCCATGAAAGATTTTTTTTTTGAAAGGGGACAAACAGCTTTAACAATAAATATAAATAAGTATATAATACAATAATTTTATATATATATACATATATATATATATATATATATATACACAGTTAGGTCCAGAAATATTTGGACAGTGACACAATTTTCGCGAGTTGGGCTCTGCATGCCACCACATTGGATTTCAAATGAAACCTCTACAACAGAATGCAAGTGCAGATTGTAATGTTTAATTTGAAGGTTTGAACAAAAATATCTGATAGAAATTGTAGGAATTGTACACATTTCTTTACAAACACTCCACATTTTAGGAGGTCAAAAGTAATTGGACAAATAAACCAAACCCAAAAAAAAATGTTTATTTTCAATATTTTGTTGCGAATCCTTTGGAGGCAATCACTGCCTTAAGTCTGGAACCCATGGACATCACCAAACGCTGGGTTTCCTCCTTCTTAATGCTTTGCCAGGCCTTTACAGCCGCAGCCTTCAGGTCTTGCTTGTTTGTGGGCCTTTCCGTTTTAAGTCTGGATTTGAGCAAGTGAAATGCATGCTCAATTGGGTTAAGATCTGGTGATTGACTTGGCCATTGCAGAATGTTCCACTTTTTTGCACTCATGAACTCCTGGGTAGCTTTGGCTGTATGCTTGGGGTCATTGTCCATCTGTACTATGAAGCGCCGTCCGATCAACTTTACGGCATTTGGCTGAATCTGGGCTGAAAGTATATCCCGGTACACTTCAGAATTCATCCGGCTACTCTTGTCTGCTGTTATGTCATCAATAAACACAAGTGACCCAGTACCATTGAAAGCCATGCATGCCCATGCCATCACGTTGCCTCCACCATGTTTTACAGAGGATGTGGTGTGCCTTGGATCATGTGCCGTTCCCTTTCTTCTCCAAACTTTTTTCTTCCCATCATTCTGGTACAGGTTGATCTTGGTCTCATCTGTCCATAGAATACTTTTCCAGAACTGAGCTGGCTTCATGAGGTGTTTTTCAGCAAATTTAACTCTGGCCTGTCTATTTTTGGAATTGATGAATGGTTTGCATCTAGATGTGAACCCTTTGTATTTACTTTCATGGAGTCTTCTCTTTACTGTTGACTTAGAGACAGATACACCTACTTCACTGAGAGTGTTTTGGACTTCAGTTGATGTTGTGAACGGGTTCTTCTTCACCAAAGAAAGTATGCGGCGATCATCCACCACTGTTGTCATCCGTGGACGCCCATGCCTTTTTGAGTTCCCAAGCTCACCAGTCAATTCCTTTTTTCTCAGAATGTACCCGACTGTTGATTTTGCTACTCCAAGCATGTCTGCTATCTCTCTGATGGATTTTTTCTTTTTTTTTCAGCCTCAGGATGTTCTGCTTCACCTCAATTGAGAGTTCCTTAGACCGCATGTTGTCTGGTCACAGCAACAGCTTCCAAATGCAAAACCACACACCTGTAATCAACCCCAGACCTTTTAACTACTTCATTGATTACAGGTTAATGATGGAGACGCCTTCAGAGTTAATTGCAGCCCTTAGAGTCCCTTGTCCAATTACTTTTGGTCCCTTGAAAAAGAGGAGGCTATGCATTACAGAGCTATGATTCCTAAACCCTTTCTCCGATTTGGATGTGAAAACTCTCATATTGCAGCTGGGAGTGTGCACTTTCAGCCCATATTATATATATATATATATAATTGTATTTCTGAACATGTTTTTCTAAACAGCTAAAATAACAAAACTTGTGTCACTGTCCAAATATTTCTGGACCTTACTGTATATATATATATTACATTTTGAAAATATTTTGATGAGGTTTATTTTATGAAACAGTATGCCAAAAAAGCCCAGTAGGATTCAATCTCACGTTGTTGCTTGATATCGCTTCAAAATGGTCATGTGCATTAAATCTACCAGATTTTGGAAATAGAATACTTTGCACATACTATCTGTAGAAGCTGGTGATCATTTGTTGAATCACACTTGTATATACAGTTTACATTTTTTACTAGCCACTTTAAATCTAAGCTGAATGATTGTGGGTTTTTCATCTGGTTCTAGGATTTGACCAGACTGTATATAAGTCTCAACTCCCATCTTGGTTTTCATGAATTCTACTGATAATTGCCAACATAGCTTGTATTTATGGTATGTGGACATGCTAGAACTTTAATCCCAAAGCAGCAAGGTAACTCTTATTTCCGTTAACAATACAGACATGAAATAATATTAATTGGTATTAGAAGCAAGGCAATGCTGCGGATACACAGAGCTACTAGCTGTATACTACAATATATAATTTCCAGGCAACAGAAAATATACAGGATTAGCCACAATATGTTGTGCACTTCTGAGGATTTAATTCTATCACTTCAATACATGTATTTGGGGCTAAAAATCCTTTTTCCAACTGTGTTTAATTTAAAATTGTGTTCAGTTTTCCTTTTGCAGGCTCTTTTTTTCCTGCACTTTCAACTATCTTATCTGTGGTCACAAATCAGACAGATAAGAGTTCAAAACTCACCCACTAGACAGCTGCAAAGAACCAAAGAGCTAAATGATACATTCTCAGTTATCCCATTCTGCCAATCAGTGGCAGTGGCGTAGTTACTGGCACCGCTTATAATGCACAATGGCCCTATAATTCAAAGCCCAAGGCTGCTGGGAGGAATATAGTTTATTTCCTCCTGGCAGCAGGCATCTCAATGCGGCAGCCACAAGGCGTCAGAACTCCACTAACCAGCAGATAACCCCATATCTGTGAGTTAATAGCGTTTTTTTTTACATTATAGGTTTCCTTTAATCTCTGCAGTGTCCAGAGCCTTAACTCCTTCCACTGTAACTGGTGAAATTCCTGTACCTCCACATCTACAATCCAGCTTTGCTGCACCATCATAGCCAATTCTTCAGTTTCTCCATGGAGCTATAAGCTACTTTTATTAGTAGCTCAGAGAAGATTTATTTGCTGTCACCAATTCTGTGTCAAACAACAAGCAAAGAACAAATACAAATGGGAATGTAACAGGAGCAAACCAGGGCACAATAACCAGAATTATTCATGGTGTGTTCTCCCAGCTAATTATCACTACTCTCACTGTGTGCTGTCATCTTGATCTCCTCTCCAGCTCTTTGTGCTGCTGTCACCTCGATTTCCTCTCTGGCTCTTATTGTGCTGCTGTGTATAAACTTCAACTCTCCTCTGTCACATATCATACAGAGATGACCTAAATTTTATATCCATACGTCTTGGGAGTGTCAGGGGAAATATAGAAACTCCTTGCAGATGTTGTCCTTGGTGGAATTTGGACCCTGGATGCCAGTTGTGTAAAGCCACAGTGCTGCTCTACAGTACATGCATCACAGATAATATGGGCAATACTACACTTTTATTATTCACTAATATTCTTCAGACCTTTACAAGCCGCTCCTTAGGTCTGGTCAGTGCTTCATAACGACATGTTTGAGAATTTTTACTCAGTTATAAATGTAGCACTTAGAATAACGTGTTCAAACTGTGAGTGCTGATTTCTGAATTACTACAATTCCAGCTAGAAGTAAACTGCTACGGCAGGAGTCTCCAAGTACTACAGCACGGGCACACATACAAAATCAACATGGCATGGCAGATGCCTGTGGAGAAGGGCTATTTTCTTTAATAAGAAGCAGATCTGGCTGGCGGCTTGTATACGATTTTCTGCATTGTCTATAGACAGCAAGGTCCTCAGTGTTTATTTTCATATTTTTACATTTCTTTTAACTTGTCAGCTCTTACTGATTTTCTTTAAGCCTTAGTGATTTGATGTCAGTCTCAGAAAAATAAAGGAGACTTCATTATATTTTCTGCTGTGTTCTTGTGGCCACACAGGGCAGTACCCAAAAAATACAGGTTATTAATTTATCTCTTCCTGAGCAAGATAAGAACCTACCGGTGGCAGATATATGATTAAAGGGAATCTGACACCAGATTTTTGCTAGAAAATTTGAGGGCAGCATAGGGGCAGAGCTACTGAGATCCGCAGAATCCTTGAGCGCCATTGGCTTATTTTATTAATGGACTGTGGGACCTACCTTCTCTTCCCGGGCGACCATCAATTACCTACAAAAAAGGGAAATCTCTCGGTGACAGGCTGGTACACAGCCATTTTGAAAGACACCAGGAGACAAATTGGTTATCCAGAGAGGTGAAGGGCTGCTATAAATGTTCTAAATGCATAGCATGCCCCTATCTGGAGGTCGGGAAAAGCTTCAGAAGCAATGTGCTCGATAAGAATTTTGAGATACGTCACTTTATCAACTGTCGAGCTCAGGGAGTGATCTATAAAGCCACCTGCACCTGCGGCTTAGAGTACGTAGGTAAAACTATTCGTGAATTCAGACGCAGGGTGGGAGATCACCTCAGAGATATCGAGCACAAAGAGACAAACCACTAGCCAGACATATCTGGGCAAAAAGTGGTAATCCTACAGTGGTACGTTTTACGGGCATTGATGTAGTCCCGAGACCGAAGAGGGGTGGTAACTGGGACAAGCGGATACTCCAACAGGAGACCAAATGGATCTTCACCCTGGGTATCCTATATCCACAGGGATTAAACGAACATCTCCAATTCACCAGTTTTATTTAAAACCGGAGGCAGAATTACAGCCAAAGATAGCCTTGTTTTTATCTTTATATGGAAATCGTAACCTATATAGTTCTGGATGGATAGATAAAGAATTGCTCTGTCCCCTAATATATCTGGAACCCGAGCATTTGTATACTTTTGTAACACTTAGGTAATGATTGAACTATCGCTAAAGAGTATATGATGGAATATAAATACATTAAACATAACTCTAAACATGCTCCCCAGAAACTCAGTGATGAGAAAATAACTAAATGGATCTATTAGGATTTTCTGATAACAGCACAATATACCCCCTCTGTATAATGCTTTTTATGTTATTTAAAGATAATTTGATGTGGTGGTCAATTTGAGATGTGTGAACTGATATTTGCTCCACCGTTTTGTTGTTTTTTTCGGGTGGATGGTGTAATGACCTGGATTCGATCTTGGACATAGAAGTCTAGTGGCCGTGTGAGTTTTCTCCGTTGCGTGCCTGCCTATGTTCCTTAACAGAGACGATCCGGCTCTAATAGTCAAACACATCCCTTTAGATTCGTGAAGTAATCTGTCGCTCCCACCACCTTCATCACTTCCGGTCGGCGAATGGAACGCAGACATCTGCGCTCCAAAGTTTGAGATTGCGTAGTACTGCACGGAGCGCTCTGCCTTCAGTGTGATGTAATTCCGGTTTGTCGCTATGGGAGATCTGGGTATGTACACATACACCGGACATAGCGTTATGTGGAACGTACACTGTTTGCGTCTCACAGACCATGCGGTTTGATACATGGAGGGGATCAACCACGTAATTGCATTTGAATTCATTGAGCTTGTTATCTCCGATATGGATCCACCTGGGGACTTGATTCATCACTGGTGAGTTTTCTGATTGGATTCAATTCTGATTGGCTTTACTCTGTTTATATACCTTGCAACATATGTGCTCTGGTTGCATAGTGTATTTTGGGAGCTTGGGCATAAGACCTCTGACCTCTACCAGAATGCTGGAGTCCCCTGATGATTCCTAAACGATGAAACACGTCGGGACGAGGCTAGGAACGGTATAGGGGTTTCAAGTGAGGGTTAGATGTGGTCTGCCCTTGTTAGGGCAGAAGTCTTTGGGGTAACAGGTAAAGGTAGTCTATCTAGGGATGTGTAGGGTCAGTGACAACATGAAAATGGAAGGACCCACACAGAGGAAACCTTGATATACCCCAAGCTACATAATATGGGTGAGATTGTTCCTTTTTATTATTCTCATCTAGAGTACTTCTACATATTGTAAGTTCCTCCTCTGAGGACCAATATATAGTACCTTGGTTGTTTATATTGAGTTTGATTATTGTTTGATTATTTTTTAGTGCTTATCTTGTGGACCACTGTCCCTTTGGGCCAAATAATCACACTCAATTTTTGTTTGTTTTTGTTTTGTTTTTTTTTTTTGCTAATTTTATTATGTACTATCTATAGGCTCCTTGGTAACCATATTCTACATCATATGGCATAGTCTGATGTGTCAGTACACTAAGGAATTTTGGGTGACGTGTTACCTAATATAGGTTTTTAAGAGTATTAGGATTAAAAGTTACATTTTAGCCTCTTATTATTTGCTTTGTACATAACTATATATAAGTGGCCTCCCTCTATTTGAAGACTGCTGTTTTGCACCAGACGTCAGCAACAAATTTGCAATTTTTTTTTTTACCATGAGGTGTAGACTGGGTGCCAGAATCTGGTGTAAAAGTGTAATAATCACCAAATTTACATCCCTTGGTCCAAAAATAAAAAAAAACCCAAAACCCTGTGCTTATCTTGGCTGTGTAGCGAAAAAAATGGAACCGAATGCGGCTTTTCTTTTGTTAAATAATTAAAAAAAAAAACGACGTGCGGTCCTCCCTAATTTTGATACCCAGCCATGATAAAACCAGCTGGGGGCTGGTATTCTCAGCCCGCAGCCGCCCAGTGTTGACGCATCTATTAGATGTGACAATCCCGGTGCAATACCGGCTCTTCTCGATTTCCCTGGAGTGGTGGCAATCGGGGTATTGAGGGTTTAATAGCAGCGCACAGCTATTACTAAACCCTAGGTCTATGGCACCTATGAAATACCTGCATCACACTAACCTATAAGTGATAGTAAATAAATAAGACACAGAGAAAAATCCTTCAAATACAAATGCACACCCTCCTTCACCTCTTTATTAAACCCAACCCCCAACACCCTGCAGGTCCAGCGTAATCCACACGAGGTTCCACGCCGCTTCAGCTCTGCTACATAGCCAGCGGCCATAGAGTACGACCGCTGGCTGTGCAGACAATGACAGCTGCTGTTCTGCCTTCTTTTACGTAACGCTGTGAATCTCTGGCATAAAGCTAAACCCTCGTTCATATTTCCAATAAAGAGACTGTATGAGTTCAGTAGTCTTGATTTATTAGCTGGTAACATGAACTTGATTCCAGGATATACGGAGTATACGGTGCATACAGAATATCCAAAATACAAGGTGAATACAGATAAAAACTATAACAAGAAAGTGTACATTTAGTACATAGTTAAATAAGGTGTTAACATAGCATAACATTAACATGAGATGCAGTTGTATTAAGAACCTAGGGCAAAGGTCAACTGCAGCTACCTCACACAGACAGAATCTTATCTATAAGCAGGGCAAGGACGGCACTAAAGCTGGTGTCACACATAACGACAACGACGTCGCTGCTACGTCACCATTTTCTGTGACGTTGCAGCGACGTCCCGTCGCTGTCGCTGTGTGTGACATCCAGCAACGACCTGGCCCCTGCTGTGAGGTCGCCGGTCGTTGCTGAATGTCCAGCTTCATTTTTTGGTCGTCACTCTCCCGCTGTGACACACACATCGCTGTGTGTGACAGCGAGAGAGCGACGAAATGAAGCGATCAGGAGCCGGCACTGGCAGCTGCGGTAAGCTGTAACCAGCGTAAACATCGGGTAACCAAGGGAAGACCTTTCCCTGGTTACCCGATGTTTACGCTGGTTACCAGCCTCCGCTCTTGCTGCCAGTGCCGGCTCCTGCACTGTGACATGTGGTTGCAGTATGCATCGGGTAATTAACCCGATGTATACTGTAGCAAGGAAAGCAAGGAGCCAGCGCTAAGCAGTGCGCACGGCTCCCTGCTCTCTGCACTGACATGTAGCTGCAGCACACATCGGGTTAATTAACCCGATGTGTACTGTACCTAGGAGAGCAAGGAGCCAGCGCTAAGCGCGGCTCCCTGCTCTCTGCACATGTAGCACAGCGACGTTATGATCGCTGCTTCTGCTGTGTTTGACAGCTAAGCAGCGATCATAACAGCGACTTACAAGGTCGCTGTTACGTCACCGAAAATGGTGACGTAACAGCGACGTCGGTGACGTAACAGCGACGTCGTTGTCGCTGTCGCTTAGTGTGACACCAGCTTTAGGTGTAGAATTACAAGGTATAATGCATTGAATACACAGTCTTCTATCTAACATTCTAAAACAATAACACATGTGATTTGCCACTGACTGACTGGATTACACAAGGCAGGGGTGAATGTAGAAATAAGAGAACAATGCAACAGGTCTTCTCCTAACTAACCCAAGAAGAAAAATGGCTGCAAGCCTCTCCTCAGAGTAAATAGGGGGCATTTCTTTAATCAGAATACACTTAGCTTAAAGAAAAACTCAACACTACAAAGGGTAACAACGACCTCTAGGGGTTGTAACAGAAATTGCAATGAATGAGATTATCAAGTTGCCATACATGGCAGAACACTCCCGGCTTGGCGTCAACGGATGCCACTATTTGATTCTTTCGGGGAAAACAGTAACACGAGTTCGGTTACAGGCCTGAGAAACAGTTTGTTCTCCCCAAGCTTGAACACTCTGACCTCAACCTTACGTACTTTCCCATCCTTGCTGGGAAAAGGTTTGGTGACTAGGTTGAGTGGCCACTCATTCCGATGTGCTTGACTGTCCTTCACAAGTACAACATCGCCAGGTTTGAAGTTTGGGTGGTCTTTCTGCCACTTGGACCTGGTTTGCAGAGTGGAGAGGTACTGCCTTTTCCATCTGTCCCAAAAGACATTGGCTACACTTTGCACTTGCCTCCATTGTCTCTATAGAGGTCCTTGTCATTAAATTCTCTAGGTGGAGCATTTGGAACAAAAGTCTTCTGCGTGAGTAACATAGCGGGAGTAAGGATGGTCGGGTCTCCAGAATCACCATGAAGAGTTGTCAGCGGTCTAGCATTAATGATAGCTGAAACTTCGGCCAGGAATGTAGTCAAACTTTTGTGTGTAAGTCTGGTGTTTGCTTGTAAGAAGATAGAGTCTAGTATTTTGCATGCTACCCCTATCATTCTTTTCCAGGCTCCTCGCATGTGTGAAGAATGTGGTGGATTGAAAGTCCAGGTGCACCCTTGCTCACCTAGGTACCTTTCTACATTAACAATGTGCATATTGGAAGGGATTTGGAGTTCTCTTGCAGCTCCAACAAAATATGTGTCTCTATCAGAATGAATGTGCTTCACAGGGCCTCTGATTGCGATGAAGCATCAAAGGGCATTTATGAAGCTTGAAGTGTCCATAGATTCGATTACCTCGATATGGACAGCTCTGATGGATAGACAAGTGAATAGAACCACCCAGCACTTTGCTTCAGCATGTATCTTCCTAGTGCATCGTGTGGCCACACACCAAGGGCCGAACACGTCTAGCCCAACATTGGTGAAAGGAGGTTCAGTACTAAGTCTGTTGGGTGGCAGATTGGCCATTTTGGAACATGCTACGAAGTTTGCAACACGAAACGCAGTTGAAGATGAGTTTGCGCACATTTCTCTTCGCTACGACTATCCATAGTCCAGCTGCTCGTAGATTCCCTTCAGTAAACAGATGACCTTGATGTTTCACTAAGACATGATGATGCTGAATGAGCAGAGTGGTGACATGATGAAGTCCAGGGATTATTATCGGGTGTTTCTCTGAAACTTCTACCTCGGCTTCTTGAAGGCAACCACCAATCCTCAGCAGTCCGTCTTGATCAACGAACGGGTCGAGCTTCTTCAAGACTCTGTCCCTGGGAATGGGTTGTCCCTTGTTGAGGTTGTTTATTTCTCTGATGTAGGTTTCATTTTGTATAACGCGGAGTATTACGATCTTAGCTCTTTCCAGGTTAGAAGCGGTGAACACATGCTTGCATCGATGCCATCCTCTACAAGGTCTCTGACTTATAGGTAGTGTTAGCTTGTAGGACTGAGCTACATGAAGTAGAAAAGCGATGACTCAAATGAGGGACTTCCAAGTCGAGAACCTGCTGTGTCAATGAGATTTGAGGTGATGACTTGTGGTCACTGTATGCAGAACAGACACCTGAGAATGAAGCTCTTCATCCTCATCTGGGTTTACTAGTTTACATGTATCAGACTCTCTGATATCGGGTGTCGAATGGTACAAGAAGGTAGAATCTGTGAACCATGTAGTGTCTTTTAGATGACTTGGTGCAACGGACGTAGTCGCATAGTCTGCAGGATTGTGGTGGGTAGGCACGTAGTGCCATTGACTAGAGCAATTGGATCTTCTTATCCTTTGAAGCCTGTGCTTGAGGGAGATGAAGCGACTGTAGACTATTTCCCTGTTGGGTAGGCGTCGTCTCCGAGGTCGAAATGGTAGTGGAGCGACCAAACTGTTCGATTTGTCTTTGACTACTTCTCGATCCATGGTGTCCAAGAATATTCTGTCTTCTATGGACATCACTGTCTTGTTGTCTTCCTTTGTCCTGTGGAAGACTGTACACCCTATGTGGTTTTGTTCGCCTTTACAAGCGTGGTCTTCGTTAGAATGATCTGAGAAAGGGCAATGCAGTGGAGTGCTGCACGGTAACTCCTTTACCAACAGACTATTCTGACATGGCTGGAAGAGAGACGGGTGCCCATTTTCTAATGTGCTGGTGAGCATACTGTTGACTGAGGTCGGCTTGTGTACTCTTCCTAGACAGATGTCTCCTATAATGACTCATCCAAGATCAAGCTTCTGTGCGTATGGAGCACTTTGGAAGCTGTTGATGTATTCTTTAGTCTTGTGGACTCGTAGTATATCTCTTCCCAAGAGTAAAGCTATTGGGGCTTCTGGTTCCAACTCAGGTATCAGGTGAGCTATATGCTTCAGATGGGGGTGATGTGATGCTACCTCCGGGGAAGGTATCTCAGACCTGTTGTCGGGAATCTGATTGCACTCCAGTATAGTCGGTAATGATAGACAAATCTGGCCATCTACAGACTCCACTTTGTATCCGGTTGCTTTCTTCCCCGCCGTCTCAGCGCTACCTGCGCACGTCTTTAAGGAGTAGGGAGAACCGGGACCTACAATGCTGAAGTTGTCGAAGAAGATGGACGTGCCTAGAGACCTGTTGCTCTGGTCATCCAGGATTGCATACATCTTGATCGCTTTGTCCCTATGGCCTGCTGGGTAAACTCGGACAAGGCAGATTTTATAGCAGGATCTTCCTCCTACGGGTCCTCTGCAGATCTCAGTACATTGAGAGGAGACCTCAGGAGAGTCCACATCAGCATCCTTCTGCTTGGCATTGGGCTCCTCTGTTTGCGACAACACTCCTGGGGGTGGTCCAGGGTGTAAGGCTGTATTGTGATCCGTGCTGCTGCATTCAGCACATTTCACCCTAGCTTCACAGTTGCTGGCGAGGTGCGATGTTGTAGCACAGCATTTGAAGCAGATGTTGTTTTCCTTGAGGAAATCTTTGTGATCCTCTAAAGACTTCTCCCTGAAGGCTCTGCATTTTAGTAGAGGATGTGGTTTCCTGTGTAGGGGACACTGCTTAATGACATCTTGAGGTCTGTTCTCTTCTGGAGGTGGCTTACTAGCATGCTGAAAAGGTCCTGTGGAAACAATGTTAGTTATATGGACTGCCACGGGTGTCCTACTGAGTTTGACACTGGGAGTAGTGGGACACGACAAGGTGAAGTCAAAACTGGGGTAATTTCTGACTTTAGCCTGTTGCACAATGAAATCTACAAATATGGTGAAAGGAGGAAACGGCACGTTATGAGTTTGCTTGTACCATGAACCACATGTGACCCACTTTTCCTGTAGGATGTAAGGAAGTTTCTGCACTATCGGATTAACTCCCCTGGCAGTGTACAGGAATGCTAATCCGGGTAAACCTCCTTCCTCCTGGGCAACCTATACCTATCAACAAATCACTCAGTTCTCTACGTTTTTGATAACCTTTAGGCCATATCTTAGGGAAACCATCAATTCTTTGGTATAAAGCATTTTCTATGGCTTCTATGGACCCATAGCATTCATCAAGTCTTTCCCACACCTTACGTAAGCCCGTGGCTGGATTCTTTGTATTAGTGTCTCTTAGTCGTTTGGCATGCTCGACAGATTCCCTTCCGAGCCACAAAGGAGATCTAACTCCTCACTAGGAGAAAGACCCAAGTCTTTGATGGCATTCCGGAAGGAGGCTCGCCATGACCTGTAGTTCTCAGCACGATCGGTAAACTTTACAAGTCCTTTGGATACCTGAGTTCAACCCTGAAACTGAGCTGCAGCAGAGGCCAAGAAAAATCAGTGATTTAATAAGACAGGTTAGATTTACAACAAGCCTTGCCATGGTTGACCAAAGAAGTTGAGTGCATGTGCTTAGTGTCATATATAGAGATTGTCTTTTAAAACCAGACATATGAGTGCTGCCAGCATTGCTGTAGAGGTTACAAGGTGGGAGGGTCCGCCTGGCAGTGCTCAGACCGTACACTGCACACTGCATCAAATTGATCTGCATGGCTGTCATCCGAGAAGGAAGCCTCTTCTAAAGATGATGCAGAAGAAAGCCCGTGTGTCTTGCCTACAGTCAAGCATGGTACTGGGAGTGTCATAGTTTGAGGCTGCATTAGTGCTGATGGCTGTGGGTAGCCATCTGATTGAGGGAAGGTCAACATGTACTGTGACAGTAAAGCAGAGCATGATGTCCTCCCTTCATATTCCAACATGATAATGACTTGCCCACCCCAGGGCCTTAGGTGACTCGGTGTCGGGCCGGACTAGTCCGGGGAAGTCAGCGGTGGCGGGGCCCGATTCCGTAACCCTGGTGGAGTCAGTTAATGTGGCGGTATTGGGGATGATGATTATAATAAAGTTTATGAAAGATTAGTGACACCACCTGTGGTAAATTGCAGCTATAGAGCCGCAGCTGCTGGAAGGGACCTCCAGGGCTGATGTTATGCAGCTGAGGTGTTTCTTGCTCTCCACAGGTAGAGCGGATACCCCAGGGCAACCTTTGGTACTTTGTAGGTTCTATGGTGTTGTAGATGCAGTGCAGGATAAAGCAGACGACACAGGACTTGCAGTTAAGATCTTTACTCACTCTTTTGGTCTTGGTGCTGCAGCAAACCGGTTGCCCACAGTATGCTGGGATCCACTGTCAGGTGCCTCCGCCGATCCCGGGTAGTTCAGAGGTCAATACCGGTGCACCCCTCCTGTCTCTCTTTCCTGACTGACTTCCTAGCCTTGACCGTTGTAGTTGTATTGGTCTTGGCCTCCACCACAGGGCCTGAACAAAGGGAGCTAACCGCAGTTGTATCTTGCCCCCCTCACAGGGGATCTGTGGCAGGTTGTGGCCCTGGGCGCTTGCAACCACCCCAGGCCTCTCGGTGTTACTTTTGAGGAATTGTCTTTCTTCCCTCTGTCTGAAGACCATCCCCGAATGCAGCCAGATTCCTCCACCCGATCTTTCAGTGGAACAGGCCACGAGCCAATATGCCCTTCCATGGCCCTGGGATTCTTTCTTTCTCGGTGTCACCTGGGCCTAACTAGACCCCAGGATCTCCACCAGGAACTTCCTTCTGTCACTTTCTCCTCAGACTTTACTCCTTCACTCTCGTGAGGTAACTACCTCCCTCTCCTCCTCCCTCTCACACGCTAGAGTTGACTGAACTTGAACTTCCTGGTTCCCTTGTCTATTCTCTTTCTGATTCCTCCCACACACCCACTGACTAGGCCCCACCCACACTATTGGGACCAGAAATGGGACTTACGGCCCCATGAATACATCTATGGGGGTTGCTGCCACTATCCCTGACCCAGTGTATGTCTAACAATTGATGTGTGCAAGTTTAGTCTGTGGACTGGCATATGACCTCATTCTTACCCAGGATGAGATATCTCACCTCTGGCTGAGGTGTAAAATCTCTGTGGTGACGGAAGCCTCAGGAGCGCCACACTAACAACCTCAAACACACCTCCAAGACCACCAGTGCCTTGCTAAGGAAACTGAGGGTAAAGGTACTGGACTAGCCAATCATGTCTCCAGACCCAAACCCTATTGATTATCTGTGGGGCCTCCTCAAATGGAAGATGGAGGAGCACAAGGTCTCTAATATCCACCAGCTTTGTGTGTCATGGTACAGTGATGGAGGGAAGAGAGGAAAGTAGACCTACTGTTCCTAGAAACCAGGCTTACCGTGAAAGGGGCATGAATAACTGCCTACTCAGTCTTCACAGAGCCTCTGATGGTGAGGTTGGACTTGTCTGAATATAGGCACCAGGTACCACTTCAGGGCAACTCCTGGTTGTCATCCTCCACCAAGGTCAGCACAAGGCGAGACAGAAGAAAGGGTACACTGCCACTAGAGAAGGATATGGAGGTGCAACCCCTGACACTTGCCCTCAGCAGCCCTGAGCTCCCTGGCATCCCTAGATAGGTTCTTTCCTTATGTTCCTAACCCTGTATTTCTCTAAACACAACCCTGTCTAGTGCACAGGGCAGCGGGTATGCTAGTCCCGGTGTAGGTTAAAGACCCAGAGAGGGTAAGACAGACAGGGGAAAAAAATAGCAATTATACACTGCACTCCAAACTACAGGAAGAAGTAAATGAGAGCATACTAGTGAGGCAAACTGAACTGGGGTTAAAAAAAGGGAAAACACCACACAAATTCCGTGCAGGAATCTCCGACTATAGTTCACAAAATGACTTCAAGGTAGCCACCAGGGTAGCTAAGGCTCAAGGCAGGGCCAGGGCAGACAGACACAGTCTCTGGTGTCAATAAGGAATAACGTTTGGAACACCATTCTAAGTCTGAACTGGGTGCAAAAACCTAAAAAAACATCACTATGGGGAGATAAGGTATGCAACACCAGTGACTATGTAAGGGGAATACATGAAATAGCAGAAACTGCTGTGTGAATACTGACTTGAAAAATCCAATAGCTACATGTAAGAGTGAAAATGTGAAAAATGGAATCTGCATTACTGCCATGAACATATGAATAAAGAGAAATTTAGCTACTGAATTGATCAATGCAATAGAGCCCCAACACTACGCCAAAGTATTTCTCTACGTTGGGGTCCCTAACTTGTGTGTGTCCTCTCATGCAGTTAAAAAACTTACCGTGTATGGGAAGCTGAGACCCAGGCTATATATGCGTATGATATGGATTGGCAATAGGTGTGTGGGGAGGGTTCACAAACGAAAAACTACTAACAAGTCAGTATTCACACAGCAGTTTCTGCTATTTCATGTATTCCCCTTACATAGTCACTGGTGTTGCATACCTTATCTCCCCATAGTGATGTTTTTTTAGGTTTTTGCACCCAGTTCAGACTTAGAATGGTGTTCCAAACGTTATTCCTTATTGTTAGTAGTTTTTCGTTTGTGAACCCTCCCCACACACCTATTGCCAATCCATATCATACGCATATATAGCCTGGGTCTCAGCTTCCCATACACGGTAAGTTTTTTAACTGCATGAGAGGACACACACAAGTTAGGGACCCCAACGTAGAGAAATACTTTGGCGTAGTGTTGGGGCTCTATTGCATTGATCAATTCAGTAGCTAAATTTCTCTTTATTCATATGTTCATGGCAGTAATGCAGATTCCATTTTTCACATTTTCACTCTTACATGTAGCTATTGGATTTTTCAAGTCAGTATTCACACAGCAGTTTCTGCTATTTCATGTATTCCCCTTACATAGTCACTGGTGTTGCATACCTTATCTCCCCACAGTCTCTGGTGTGGCATAAGCCACCAGGGTAGCTGAGGGAAATAGTACACTGTAAGGCACAGCAGACAGAGGGACCTTACAACTAGCTGGCTAGGGCACAGGAAATCTAGCTAACTAACCAAGTTGATCAGGCAACTCCCCTAGTGGGAGCTGGCCTTATGTACCCAGTGCCTCTCAGTGATAGGAGCACCTGCACTGCACTCACCGGCCCCAGGAGGGGTAGCAGGGAGCGCACACATCGAGGAGGAAGACAACAGGACACATGTGCGCGCTGACCCCCATGGGAGGAGGAGAGCGGGGAGTGCCGGGACACTGGGACACTTGTGTGCACTGGCTGCAGTGGTGAGTGGCGCGCATCCCTGAGGGACGAGGAGAGCAGGGAGCACAGGGACGCCAGCACAACAGTCTGTTCCTTTTCTGATTATATCTGTTAATGGTTTAACCACTACTAAAATGTTCTTGATGAACTTACAGTAATAGTTGGCAAAGCCAAGAAACTGCTACGAAGCCTTCAGATTTTTCGGAAGATCACAGTCTAGGAACACCTGGACTTTAGTGGGATCCATATGAATACTGGTAGATGATAATAGATAACCTAAAAATTGAATTTGCTGAATGGCGAACATGCATTTTTTCAATTTGGTATAGGTTCTTTTTCCTTAAGTACCTGTAAAACCTGCCTCACATGTATCTGGTGTGACTCTAGGTGAGGCTCATAAATTAAAATGTCATCCAAATATACTGTACCTCCACAAATCTACCTGCCAGATGTCAGAAAATGTAATTTACTAATTGTTGAAAAACCAAATGGCATGATGAGATTTTCATAATGCCCCTCAAGGGTATTGAGTCATTTTCCACTCATCTCCCTCCTTAATACTCATAAGATTGTAGGACCCCTCAGATCCAGTTTGGTAAACCATTTAGCCCCGACAATCTGATTAAAAAGATCCAGGATTAGAGGGAGGCCAAGGCTTGGGGATCACTCTGGAGGAGTAAGATAACTATCCCCACCCAATGTTCCTTGGTACCTCAGTAGTGTAATCTAAGATTAAAGTAAAGATTACAGGCCTCCCTAAATACAACAAATTTGTCTAAATTTCTGGAGAACCTATCTGGTAATGCTAATTTAGGCTCAGGTAGGTTTTGCTCTGAAGCAGCGGCCGCTAAAACCTGGTTCTGTGAGGGGGCTGCAATATCACTGAACACAGATTTATTACCTGGAGTGCTAGACTCTTCAGCTGCTTAATCTCAGGCTACAGATTCCAAAATTACTTCCAAGTCCTCAACTGACAAGTTCAATCTTGAGGCTAGCTAAAGCAGAATATCACAGGCAACTCCTTGAGCTGATATGGGAGTATTTATAGCAGAGATGAATGGGAAACTCAGAACAGCTGAGGCCCGGCTTTTCATCCTGAATTAGGAGACTAGACGAACTATTTAACTCCTGTAGCACCGGACCCAGGGATATCTGTACACCCAGGAGTATTAAGCTGTGTGAGTATGCATGTAGCCCTGCTCTGTGATCTCCTGACAATAGAGATAGAGGGGACCACTCTACGACATGGTACCTTCGTGACTCCATGATGTGTGCTGAAAAATAATGGTGGCTGTATAAAATACTGACACTTTGGGCACAATTTGTCCATTTTTACTTTGGATTGTAATCACTTTTGTTCCCAACAGTTTAAATATTAATGGCTGTGTGTTGTTATTTATAGGGCACACCAAATTTAGACTGTTATACAAACTGTACACTGACTACTTTATATTGTACCAAAGTGTCATATCTCCAGTGTTGTCACTTGAAAAGGTATAATAAAATATTTACAAAAATGTGAGCGGTGTACTCACTTTTGTGATACAATGTAAATCAGAATGGAGTTTGCAGGAGGGAATATCAACATCAAAATGCAAATTTATTATGCTCATATTTATTTTATATGTTGTATATATGTTGTATTTTCTTTTTTTGTTAAACTATGCAATGACTTTAATGATACCAGGATACATTGTTATGATTTTATATTATAAGGAGAAGAGGAAATATAATATAATTGATAAAATACAAACTTAAAAATGTGCTCATTATCATCACTTTTATTTTTCTTGGCCATAGAGCCTCTGGCTAGGTACATTCATCATAAGAAGAATGAATATTGCCTGGAAAAAGTGCGCACAAGATATCCTTGTTCACAGTGAAAATTTCAGACCATCATACGGATACAGACACATTAGGAAATGAACTTCTCTGTAGACATAACACAAACGAACACAAGTCCTGCTCTAGGTAATGGTCAATTAAATAAATAAATCTCAGCAGGGTGCTCAGGGATAATATTAAATAGCAACTCCAGTAAATTGTAAAAAATGAATAATGGAGCCAAATTCTCTCTAACCCCACTAAGCCTTCCACTGGAAAACCTATGTTTTTTTATTATTATTATTATTATTATTATTATTATTATTATTATTATTATTATTATTATTATCATTATTTTTTTTAGTAAATGCACAATATTGGTAATATTCTCTGATCATCTACGTCTGCAGTGGTTGATTCAGGGAAAATGTATTATAAATTTTGGATTGTACAATGGCATCAAATAAACTTAACAAGTTGTTTTTATATTGTATTGTATTGATAAAATTTTCTTTCCATAAATTTAGGGTGTCGGTCAAGTCATGAACGATTGGCAGGAGTTCAGCTAACTGGAATATCAGTTTAAAACTTTTTTTAAAATTGTCAAAAATACATTTTATTTAGTTTTCTATATATTGTCTTTGTATTTTGCTTCGCAGACTGTCAGTCATTACATGGCTCACACTAGTAATGCCTTCTTTCATTTAAAGTAAGCTCTGGAGGTAGATTCTTATGCAGATCTGTGTCCGGTCCATAGATTGTAACAGCTTTAGTCAACTTTCTGTGACCTGCATACTCATGTAGATGGCTGTCGAAGGTTGATCCTACTGACAGACTCCCTTAGGCTATGTGCGCACTAGAAATGAGAAGTTTCTCAAGAAAATTTCTTGTGAAACTTCTGAGAGTGAAAGATTTCCGGACCTCCGGAAAAAATCCGCACCAAATCCGCATGCGGATTTGCCGCAGATTAGCCGCGGAATAGCCGCGGAATTGCCGCGATTTTCCCGCGGGTGGTTCCCTGCGGATTTTTGCAGGCTGTACTGCCGAAATCCGCAGGGTACCTGCGGAAATAATGGACATGTTCATTTTCTCAAGAAATTTTCTCGAGAAATTCTTCTCGCGGAAATTTCTTGAGAAAAATCCGCACCAGTGCGCACAGCTTTTTTTTTTTGTCATAGAAATTGCTGGGAAATGTCTGCACAAAGATTGCAGACATTTCTCAAGAAATTTCCGCGGCAAATCCGCGGGTAAATCCACGGGTAAAACGCTCTAGTGCACACATAGCCTTAGGCTGTGTGCCCACAATCAAGGTTCACAGCGTTTTGAATGCAGTATGTTTCAGCTGCGTCCAAAACAGTGCGATGTACAGTACAAGCACAATGGATGGGATTACCTGAAATCTCATGCCCATTGTGCATATACAGCATACAGTGTAAACTGACCTGCGGTGCAGCTTTCCAAGCATGTCAATTCTTTGCTGCAGAGACACAAGTGTTCTCCGCAGGGAGAACAGAAGAGAGAGACCGCAACTGCCCGATCTAGGATTGTGGGCACAGGCAGCTACAGTCTCCTGTGGAGGAGACTCGCGGCCCCACAGGTTAGGACCTGCCGCGTCCAGGATGCAGCGGGTCCTGATCGTGTGCACATACCCTTAGAGAGTGCTATGTTAGCACTTTGTTGCTCTGTCTACTTTTCCTTGTGCTCTGTAATGCACAGAGCAGTTTATGTATAGAGCTCAACAGTGCATAGCTAATATAAGTAGGAAAGTCAGTTGTCATCTACTATTTTAGTGTATTGTAATGCACTGACCTTGGCTTGCACCAGCCTCGCAGATAGATTTCCCGGATTGCTTAGTGGGGTTGATTCGCTGTGTGTGTACAGTGTACACGTTTGTGTAATCTGCTTGTGTACCAGGCTGACCAAAATGGCTGGCAAACTACAGTGGCTGGCAAATAAGTTGGTTCGATCATACAGCCAAACATTGTGTGCAAGGGGATCTCTTAAAAGAGACAATGCACTGTTGTCAGCAACCACTTAATTTAGGTGGTTATTTGTTCTCTGATATTCTGATTGAAATGAAAAACAAGGGAAAAAAGGGAAAATAATTAAAGGAGGGTCAAAACAGGCGAATAAATAGAAGCAGTTTACATATGACAGATCAGTTAACTTTATCTATTAAATAGCAAAATATTAAAAAATCTGAATGAACAATTTAAAATTATGTTACATGAGTTAAGACAAAGTAATAATACAACAAAGTAATAGCAAAACAGAATATTAATCCGTGGACTTGTTTATACCTAAATTCTGTGTTAAAACCTTAATCCAAGGGTCCCATTTTTGAGTATATTTTTTACACTATTTCTCCTTTAAGGCAAAATTATATTCAAAGGTAATGATAGTCTCTCTACTAATTCGCTCCTTCTCCCAATCGATTGGGTCCGCCGCAACATGATCACGGGGTCCGGATCGTTGCCAGGGTAACCTGAGGTCAAATGACAACTTCCAGGTTACCTGGCTATGGGTGCCTACTAGACCATGCCAAGAGCATGGTCTAAGAAGTGATCTATCAGTGTAATACTGACAGGTATAATGTATTGCAATGCTGGTGTAATGCAATAGATTATACCTGTGATCAGACTAATAAAGGGTAATGTCTCATATAGGGATATAGGAAAAAATTGAAAAGCACCTGTAAAAACAGAACCCCTCCTTCCCCCCAAAAAGGAATAAAGAACCAAAAAAAAAAAAAGCTATCTATATATATAATTGCCTTATTCTGTCTGTCTGTCTGTCTGTCTGTCTTGCTCCAAAATTCTGTCCTTACCTCGACAAGCGTCTCATTGGCCGCTCGCCTCGCCAAGGCTCCGCCCCCCACATGGATTGGCCTCTCGCCCCCTGCACGCATTGGCAACTCGGCCCCGCCCCGCCCGCCCTCACGCATTGCACGCTCGCTCTGGCCCCGCCCCCGCACGCATTCCCCGAACCGATACGAAGCCCCGACTCCCAGGTCAGTGCTGTACCCCCGGGAGCCCACATCAGCGTACGCCGGCAACCCAGCCGACACATACCCTCGCATTGCTGGGGTTGCCGGCGTACGCTGGTGTGGGCTCCCGTGCGAGCGGGGGGCGGGGTACGCTGGTAACCATGGTACACATCGAGTAATATTGTGTAGCATGGTTACCAGCGTACACCGACTCCCAGGTGAGCGCATCAAGGTCCTGCAGCGGCGGAACACACACACACGCACACACATAACAACAGACACACACACACATCAGATCACACTCACTCTCACACTAACCTCACACACACATCAGATCGCATCCACGTCCTGCAGCGGCGGAACACACACACACACACACACATAACAACAGAGACACACACACATCAGATCACTCTCACACACACCTCACACACACATCAGATCGCATCCACACACTCACAACTTACAGTGATATCACTTGCTTGTCGGCGGCGATACTGTGCGTGCAGTGACCTTCCAGGACCTGCCAGAAGATCACATGGCCAGAAGCATGTGGTATCTCCGGATGTTGTGAGTGTGAGCACGTATGTGCAATATCGTCAATGTGTGTGTGCGTGTATGCGATCGGGTGTATGCGTGTATGGGGATGGAGCACGATGGGGAATGCGCAGCATGGGGGATGGAGCACGATGGGGAGTGCGCAGCATGGGGGATGGAGCACATTTGGGAGTGCGCAGCATGGGGGATGGAGCACAATCGGGAGTGCGCAGCATGGGGATGGAGCACGTTTGGGAGTGCGCAGCATGGGGGATGGAGCACGATGGGGAATGCGCAGCATGGGGGATGGAGCACTATATGGAGTGCGCAGCATGGGGGATGGAGCACAATGGGGAGTGCGCAGCATGGGGGATGGAGCACGATGGGGGGGTGCGCAGCATGGGGGATGGAGCACGATGGGGGGTGCACACCTGCCCCAAAACACACACACACACACCGCCACACACGCACTGCACAACACACCACACACACTGGGAACCACAAACACCGCCCTACACAGACACCCACACACACAGACAACGCCGCACACACACAACACCAACACACAAATACCGCGGCACACTCAAATATACGCACATACCGCACAACACACACATTGCACAAAACATACCTCCCACCAAAACACACACACACACACACCCCACACCCACACAAACCGCGCAACACACACACACAACGCTACAGACACACAGCGCTCCACAAACAACGCAACAAACACAACGCAACACACAAACAACACCGCTCTCACCCCCCGTCACACCCAGACAACACCCAGAACATGTACAGCGCCCTACACAAACACTTGGTAACTACACACAACAACATCTATATATTTATATAACAAAAATCATACATTAACTACACAATATGTAAATTCTAGAATACCCGATGCGTAGAATCGGGCCACCTTCTAGTATGTAAATAAAAATGGTATCACTGAAAACCTCTTTTTTTGTCCTGCAAAAAATAAGCCCCATACAGCTGTCAGCAAAAAAAGTAAAAAGCTATAGCTCTCATAATACAGCAATGCAAAAACATTTTTTTTCTATAAAATAGTTTTTATTGTGTAAAGGCGGCAAAAAATAAAAAAAGCAATATAAATTTGACATCGCAGTAATCGTGCTGAACCAAAGCATAAAGCTGTCCTATCAATTTTACAGTTAATGGCGTTTAAAAACAAAGAAACAAGAAACTATTTCTGTATTCCTCTTTTTTTTCTTATTCTGCCTCACAAAAAGCAGAATAGAAAGCGATCAAAAAATATCATGTGGGCAAAAATAATATCAGTAAAAACTCCAACTCATCCCACAAAAAACAAGCACTCACATGACTCTGTCGGCAGAAAAAAAAACTATAAAGTACAAAATTTATTGATGCAAAATACATTTTTTGTAAAAAAAAAACCCAAACATATTTTAGTGTGTTAATAGCCAAACCTAAAAATACCTATATATATTTTTACGTGTCTTTCTTGGAGTGCATAAAAGTGCGGTCAACAACAGTTTTGTTCACCTTTGAAAAGAAGGGCACTGCTGAACATAGGCCAAACGGACTATGGAGTAATTCTGCTGCCTCATTGGTAATTGGATCTGTCATGGGCGGAGGAGGGGACACTGCGCTCACCACGCTTGGGTCCGGCGCTGCTGCTGCTTCGCTTGCTGCTCGGTGGTGGCTCGAGCGGTGGGCCGGATCCCGGGGACTCGAGCGGCGCTCCTCGCCCGTGAGTGAAAAGGGGAATGGTTGTGGGGATTTATTGTCCGTGACGCCACCCACGGTTGTGACACCACCGCTGCTCTGGACGGGGATCCCGGGAGCGATGACAGGGAGCAGCTTGGATGTTGTTTTTCCCCTCCGTGGGTAGGGGGGTTGGTTGTCCCGGGGCCCAGTGAGGGAGGGATGGCAGGTGGGTTACAGGGCCTGGTGAGGTGCAGGGTCGCGGGGGCAGCGCGGTGCCGCACGGCACGGTGGTACTCACTCAGCCAATGATGAATTCAAAGTCTCCGGTAAAACAAACGGCTGGATGGACGGGTCCCACAGACGGCTGCGGTGGTTCTTCTCCCGGTAGGTTGGCGGTGACTGCCTTTCCCTGCACCTGCGTTGTGTTCTCAGTTCTGGTGGCTTCCCACCGGTAACCCGCTCCCCAGCTTGGATGGAGGCTGAGGGAGCCCCTTTCGCCCGCAGGCTCTGGCCCTGGGAACTGTAGCCTTGGCGGTGACTGTATTTCCCTTCACGGTTTGAGCTGTTGCCTTCAATCGGGTCTTGACTGCTGGGAAACCCCGGAGGTTCCCTTCGCTAACGGATTTGACCGGTTTTACGGCGACTCCAAGCCTGGTCGGGATCCGTAGGCCCTGCCGAATGGTGTTGGCTTCTCTTCGCTCCCCGATCCGGTACCGGCGGGCCACTGCCCGTCCCCAGTCCTTACGGTTCACGTCAATCAGCCCCTCCTGCAGATGGTCACAACCTTCTGCCAACCTTGCTGTATGTGTCCAGGCCACGCACCCGGACACGGTCAGTCTCCTCTACTGCCACTTCACTTTTCAACTCCCTAACTGCACTGCCTTCCTTTTCCCGCCTCCAGGACTGTGAACTCCTCGGTGGGTGGGGCTAACCGCCTGGCTCCACCCCCTGGTGTGGACATCAGCCCCTGGAGGGAGGCAACAAGGATTTTTGTCTGACTTCGGTGTGCCTAGCCGGGGTGTGGGGTGTGTTGTTGCAGTACCTGTGATGACCTGGCTTGTCCAGGGCGCCACAGATCCCTCGAGGGTTTCATATTAATCACATATTTCGGAGATGAAGATGAACGACGTAATGTAAGTGCTCAGCATAGAGTACAGGGTAAATGTAAATTGATCTAAAATGTTCTGCTCCCCAAATTCCCACCCATATAAGGTTTCTCCAAACACGACATTGAATCTGCTATCGATTCAAGATGATTTTGCGTTCCAAAAGTCAATGGCTCTCCTTTCCTTCCAACCCCTGCCATGTGCCAAAACAGTAGTTTTCACCACGAGGGATATTGCTGTACTCAGTAGAAATTGCACAAGAAATTGTATGGTGCATTTTCTCTTGTTACGTTAGTGAAAATTAAAACTTAAGGCTAAAACAACATTTTTGAGGTAAAAATTTGATTTTTTTTTCTTTTCAGTACTCAGCATCATAAAATTCTGTGAAGCACCTGGGGGTTCAAAGTGATCACCACACATCTAGATATATTCCTATATTCCTTGAGTTGTCTAGTTTCCAAAATGGGGTAACTTGTTGGGGCTTTCTACTGTATAGGCACCTCAGAGGCTCTCCAAAAATGACATGGCATCTGCTATTGATCCCAGCCCATTTTGTGTTCCAAAAGTCAAATGGTGCTCCTTTCCTTCCGAGCTCTCCCATGTGCACAAAGAGCAGTTTTCCATTACATATGGGGTATCGGCACACGCAAGAGAAATTGCACAACAAATTGTACAGTGCATTTTCACCTATTACTGTTGTGAAAATTAAAAATTTATGGCTAAAACAACATATTATGCTCAAGGTCATAAAATTCTGTGAAGCACCTGGGGGTTGGTGCTAACCACACATCTAGATAAATTCCTTAAGGGGTCTAGTTTCAAAGTGGGGTCACTTGTGGGGATGTCACACTGTTTAGGCACATTGTGGGCTCTCCAAACACAAAACGGTATTCACTATTGATTCTAGCCGATTTTGCATTCCAAAAGTCAAATGGTGCTCTTTCACTTCTGACCCATGCTGTACAACCAAACAGTAGTTTTCTACTACATATGGGGTATTGGTGCATTCAGGAGAAATTGTAAAACAAATTGTGTAGTCCATTTTCTCCTCTTACCCTTGTGAAAATGCTAAATTTGGAGCCAAAGGAACATTTTTGTGGGGAAAAAGTAAAGTTTTCATTTTTTCCTTCCACAGTGCTTTAATTCCTGTGAAGCACCTAAACTTCTTGGATGTGGTTTTGAGCACTTTGAGTTGTGCAGTTTTTAAATTGGTGTCAGTTTTGGGTATTTTCTGCCATGTAGGCCTCTCAAAGGTCCTTCAAATATAATGTGGTCCCTAAAAGAATTGGTTTTGTAAATTTTGTTAAAAAAACTTATAAATTGCTGATAAACTTTTAACCCTTCTAACTTCGTAACAAAAAAAATGTTTACAAAATTATGCTGATGTAAACTAGACATGTGGTAAATGTTATTTATTAACTACTAGCTGTACTACCCGGCTTCGCCCGCGTTAATAACTGTTGTTAACAAAATAGAATGTATTAACAAAAATTTATTCTGCACACAATATCCGCTGCCTGGGATAGTAACTGTCTCTGTTTCTCTCCCATTCTCTGTCTCTCCTCCTCTGTATATATCTCTCTCTATCTCTTTGTCTGTCTGTCTCTTTCCCTGTCTGTCTTTGACTGTCTCTGTCTCTTTCTCCGTCTGTCTCAATCTCTTTCTCTGTCTGTCTATCTATCTCTTTCCCTGTCTATCTCTTTCCCTGTCTATCTATCTCTGTCACTTTCACTGTCTGTTTCTTTCCCTGTCTGTCTCTGTCCTTCTCTTTCACTGTCTGTTTCCCTGTGTCTGTCTGTTTCTTTGTCTGTCTCTTTACCTGTCTGTGTCTGTCTCTTAACCTGTCTCTCTCTTTCCCTCTCTTTCCCTGCCTGTCTCTTTCCCTGTCTGTCTCTTTCCATGTTAGTCTGTCTCTTTGTCTGTCTCTTTGTATCGGTTTCTTACCCTGGCTGTGTCTGCCTCTTTCCCTGTCTGTGTCTGTCTCTTTCCCTGGCTGCATTGTGACACGCCAACATTCCATATAAGGGTGTGGCTTCGCATTCTTCTGAAATTCTGGCTGTACTGTGGCTCCCAGCTCCATTCGCTTTAATGGAGGCAGATTTTTTGGTGAATAACTGTAAAGCGCGAGGTTAAAATTTCCCCTCAAAATATAGCCTATGACGCTCTCGGGGTCCAGAAGTGTGAGTGTGCAAAATTTTGTGGCTGTAGCTGCGATGGTGCAGATGCCAATCCCGGACATACACACACACATACACACACACACACAGACACACACATACACACATTCAGCTTTATATATTAGATTATGCGTTACATAACTCTCTGGTTTAGGGACATAAAAATTGAAAGTTTGAAAATGGTGACATTTTCTAATTTTTTGCCGAGTTTCTGATGTTTTCACAAATAAATGTAACAATTTCAACCTAAATTATCATGAAGTACAATGTGTCACGAAAAAATAATATCAGAATCACTGTGATACCTTGAAGCGTTCCAGTTATGACCACGTAAATTGACACTGGTTAGAAGTGCAAAATTTGGCTTTGTCAAGAAGGTGAAAACAGGCTTCGGTGGTAAAGGGTTAAACAAATAACCCATAAAGTCTTTACGTCAACAGTTTGCATGAAATAATGAGAATTTTGAATATATGCATCTAAGGTGATACTGACCAGTTTGGAATGTGTACGATCAATATTCAAAGTGAAGAAAGACGCCAAAGTACCTAAGAAAACATTCTTGCCTTTACAAGCTGAAATGTATTAGCACAATATGTACAACACTGAAACAATACTGATAACATCATGTGTCCACCTTGTGGCACATTCCCATACTTTCTCAGGATAAGGCGCAACAATATCACACAAATTTTTTTTTTTTGCTTCCGAACTAGGTTCAGTCAAGTATTCCACATCAAAAACAACAGTCTGTCTTTTGTATTATTAAATAATCTTCAGAAGCTTGAAACAATTCTGGTTGCTTTCATTCTTGGCTCATAGAAGAACACTGGGATCCAGCGAGTCTGTGCACTACTGACCTACAGCATTGTATTCCTAAACAAAACCTACAAAAACACACATTCATTATTTTCTGCAACTAAAAATACTCATTTTTTCATAGATTACAGTGTTAATGCTCAGGAAGTGATGGGAGCGGTGACATTTCTTTTCAACTTGCTTTTTTTGTTAATGTTCTTCATACAATGAGATACTATGTGCATATAATATTGGCTATGTTTTTACTTCTACTTATGATCATCTTAAATAGTTTGTGTTAATGTTGCACATTTTTTTTAGAAGTGAGTAATTCATTCATGATGACAAAAAAACCCAAACCAACACATTTGTATCTGTATGAATATATGTGAAAAAATATTTTAATGATTGGACTCTTCCAGGTTTGGAATGTCCACTATTTCCATTATTATTTTGCAAAATATGTAATAGAAAAATAGAGAATATAAACTGAGTGACTACAGTATTAGAACTGCGAGTCCTCAGTGGTTGATACCTTTTAATGGCTAACTGAAAAGTTGGTAATAAATAGTAAGCTTTCGAGACTACTCAGGTCTCTTCATCAGGCTCAGTATAACACAAGCCTCATGAAGAGACCTGAGTAGTCTTGAAAGCTTGCTATTTTTACCATCTTTTCAGTTAGCCATTAAAAGGTATCAACCACTGAGGACTATCGGTTCTAATACTGTAGGACTCAGTTCTTTTACATTTTTTTACATTTACAATTTACAATTTTTAAATTTAAATTTTAATTTATTTTTTTTTTATATTTACAATTTTTAAATTTAAATTTTTAAATGTAAAAATTACAATTTACTGGCTAACATGGTACAAAGATATATTTTATTTGTACAGTATTAGAGACACCAAACAAGCAACACTGGATTTCCTTTAGCATTTGCATCAATTCATTGTGGCTAATATCACATTATAAAACACATGTAGCCAGCTTACCGCTGTAGTAGCTGATGCTGCTGAATCAATGTATAACACCCAACATCTCTCTCCGGATAAGGGTGTGAGTCCCACCTGATGCAATTAGAAGAAAAGAAAGGAAATCCAGCCAGCAGGCAAAATGGATGAGTATATAAACATATTTTCAAGTCTTCATTAAAAATCCATACAAAAATTGTATATATGCGGCATTAACAGTCTGACAAGAGGAGCAGCTGTCTAACACGACAACGTGTTTCGGCTTTCTGGAAACTTCTTCAAGGTCACAACATTTTTTGTTAAAATGTGGAAATAAGCTGAATTTAAAAGCAAAAGAAAATATTTTTATATACTCATCCATTTTGCCAGCTCATTGGATTTCCTCTCTTTTCTTCCCAAACATCACATTAGGTGTTGAAATTGTTCAGGGCAATATTGTTCACATGGACAGGATAGCTTCTTGTAGTTCCATAAATGACATGGAGGCAATGACATGAACGAAACTTCTTGGTCTACCTTGTTCCAGAGTTGCATTATATTAATTAAAGTTATATAAATTGCATTACTTAAAAAAAATAACAAGTTTGCAATTGATTCGCTTTTTCTCTCTGCTGTCATTTTCCTGCAATGAGACCAGTAGTTTCTAACTTTCTGTCCAGATCCCAGTAGAGGAGTTAACTCCTAATATACCAGCCACCTCTCTCCAGCTCATTGATTTCTATACAGCAGTAAGCTGCTCACCCCCCTACCCATCACTCTTAGCTCCTGATCAACTGCTGTTATAGATCATGCAAAATACCCATCCCCAACAATCGGCTGCTTTCAGAGCAATTCTCCTAATCATCACTTGCTTTGTCCTGAGTTGCTTGCTTTTTCAAATGCTCTGGTATCTGTATGTATAAATATAGTGATAACAGTGCATATTTGAAACAAACCACAGATAACTTAATTTGTTACAGCAGAACTTGTGCAGGACTTCTGTTGCTCACCAGAACTGTTACTCAAGGAGGAGTGTCTGACCATCCAGAAACTAAGAAATAAGAAGATACAGAGTTGAGCTTCTCAGGGGAAAATGTAAAGGAAACCTGTCACCAGTTTTTTGGCCTATAAGCTTCGGCCACCACCAGTGGGCTCTTGTATACAGTATTCTAACATGCTGTATATAAGAGCCCTGGCCGCTGTGTAGAACATAAAAAAACACTTTATAATACTCACCTAAACCGGTTGCAGCGGTGGATGTGGGTCAAATAGGCGTCTTCATCCTCCAGTGCTGGCACCTCCTCTTTTGGCCATCTTTGTCGTCCTTCTGAAGCCTGTGCACGTGATGCATCTATATCATACACACTCGCCGGTCATGTGTATGCGCACTACAATACTTTGATCTGCCCTGCTAATGGGCAGATCAAAGTGCGTCTGCTCAGGACCTGAATGCCGGCGAGTGTGTATGACATCGGATGCGTCATGCACCACAGCTTCAGAAGGACGACAGAGGCGGTGACAAAGATGGCCGAAAGCGGCGGTGCCGGCACTGGAGGATGAAGACGCCCATTTGACCCACATCCACCGCAGGGACCGGTTTAGGTGAGTATTATAAAGTGTTTTTTATGTTCTACACAGCGGCCTGGGCTCTTATATACAGTATGTTAGAATGCTGTAGTGGTGGCCAAGAAACTTATAGGCCAAAAAACTGATAGGTTACCTTAAAGAGTGTCGTTTTAATAACTGGCAACTGTGGAAGCCAGGTAAGACAAGTAAATAGTTCAATACTTTGTTCCTGGAAGCAGTCCGACTATATGACTCTTCACAAATGTTGCATTGTCCTGCTTAAAGTGTCCACTTGACATAGGTTAAACTGCTGCCATGAAGGAATAAACTTGGTCAACCACAAGGCTTAGGTAAGCCTTACTTTCCAAACATTCATCAAAAGGTATCAGAAGATCCAGAGTGTACAAAAAAGAAATTCCCAACATTATTACTTCACAGCCTGGACTGTTAACAGTCGACAGGAATTGTACATGAATTCTTGCTGCTTGCACTGAATTCAGTCCCTTCTACTAGTAACAGTGCAATGTAAACCTGAATTTACGTGACCAAGCAATGATTTTCAGCTACTCGCTGATGCAGTATTACACAATGGATTTTTGTGTTACAGTATTCATTAGATCTATTCTAAGGATCATCGAGTTGAACTTTGTGACATGTTAATTGGAGCCCCGAGAATGAGATCGGCGGCAATTTGCTTAACTATGCACTGCATGATGATCTGAACATTACCGATTTATGCGGAATATTCACAAAATGAGCATTTTTTTACCTAGTGGCCCCGATTTGTTCTACCACTGAGGACTATGCCTTGCACAAATGTCCTATTGAATTGTGAACACTGAAACTAATTCTTGGAAAACTTGTTTTTTGATTTTGTGCTACCCACTGGGTCACATATAATTTCTATACTGAAAATCTTCAATTGCGAAAAGGTCTTAGAACTTAAAACTGCAGTTTTTTTTTTAAACAAAGGCAGAAGTGGAAAAATAAATAAATGAAATTTGTAATGGGGCATACATGAGACTTCACCTCTCTTTATATACACCCCTATTACTAGATCAAAATTGAAGTGAATCCTGCCTATTGGGTTTAATAAAAGCTGCATAATTCGGAAAGGCTAAACTTAATACAGTAATATATTTTAGTAGATGTTGACATGCAGCATTTTATTTGACAAATTCTTTATATAAAATTCAACATAGTATCTAAGGGTCACTATATGTTATCTCCCTGCAGCCCAGCTCCTGCTGGTGGTTCTTGCTGTGTCTGAGCATAGGTGCTGCCATACTGGTCTCCATTAGCACCCTATTGACCTCAGTGCCCAACCACATGAAGTTACCAAGCTAATCCACATCACACTCCTGGTTTCAGAATTGGTTTGTGTCCTGTGACGAATATTGCAATGTCCTCACTATGATTCTGCATTTCCGTTCAGATAGATTCCTGCAATTCTGGGTGTCTGTAGGCTGCTATTTTTAGGTGGGGAGGGGTAATAACCATGGGTGTCCCCAGAGAGAATACCAGACCCTATTTGCTGGGCTTTCCCATGGCTGGGTATCAAAATTGGGGGGGACTGCACGCCGGTTTTTAAAATGATTTATTTAGATAATTAAAAAAAGCTGCATGTAGTTCCTCTTGTTTTGATACACAGCCACGATAAGCACACAGCTGGGGGATGCAGCCTGTAGCCGTGGCTTTATCTGTGATGGTATCAATACAGGGGGGGGGGAACTATGACATTTTTATTTATTTATTTATTTTACACCATTATAAGAACACATCAAATACAGAAACCTCAATATTTAGAACTAGAGGCAATAGTACTGAGAGACGGTCACAAGGGACCACCACCCCAGACTGCACTACTCAGAGATACATGTATACACAAGAGGACAAGGAGTATATGTGCAAAAAACGGACAATTTTATTAGATATGAAAAAACCACAATAGACAATTAAAAACATGATAAGACATCACCAAAATGAATCATGTGGGGGAATATAAAGATTGTTACATGGACAGAATTGTTACACAGACATGGTCTCAGGAAAACCACCAAAGATACTCAGGGTAACCATAAATCCTGTAAATAAATCAGCCACAGTGTTATTAATTACATTAAAATCTTAATCAGGTGAATCCTGAGACCCCCGGTCAGTGTTGAAGTGTCACAAACTGAGGGTATAATATAATGACTAACCAGGACTATACATATGAATGGCAGAGGACAGCTATAAGGCCCAATATAGGAGTAATCCCATGTGGGATGTATATAAGCAAATCAACCATTCAATATAATGCCTAACAAATAGAAAGTTAATTACCTGGAAGTCAGATGGATAAAGATTAAACCTTCAGTTTGAAAGACCCCCCAGTGAGGAACCTGGACTTTATCGACGCGCATTTCGCATGGTACAAGAGCTTTTTCAAGATGGAGAGGCACAGGGTCTATGTGAGAATTCAAGGGTTATATACCCTTATGTTCCCATTATAAGAACACAGACAGCGCTTGTGATTCCAACCAATCACAGACGCTATCTCAGAGGGGGGGGGCACAGTCTGACTGTGGACTATCACAGCCATGCCAATACTTGACATGGCTGTGAAGGGCAGGGAGAGGATATTTTTTGCCGGTTCAAAAAAAAGAGGAATGATTCAGCTCGCCGATCAGCTGCCATCTGATATTAGCTGGGATTCTGCGCACTGAGTAGCAGGGTTACCAAGAAATCCAGAAATTAAGGAAATCCAGCGCTGTCCTCAGATCAGTTAAAAAAATATTTTCTTTTTATTTGAAAAAACTTTTTAAAAATCCATCAGATAAGCAGCAAAAGTATGAAATATTATTGATAGGTTCTATCAATAATATTTCATACTATTGCTGCTTACCTGATGATTTTTAAAAGGTTTTTTCAAATAATAAAAAAAAAAATTGTTAACTGATCTGAGGACAGCGCTGGATTTTCTTTATTTCTGGATGTTTTTTGGCATCCGCACATTTACCGATCCTTGGCAAGATCGACGACTTTTGCAGTAAATGTTCGGATGTCCGATTCTGATCCAATCCAGCCAAAGATTGTGCAATTTTTAAAATTTTCTGATCTTTGCCGATCGGGATCTCTCATGTCTATCAAGGACCTCAAATCGTCAGCAAATTGGAAAACATGGATCAAAGAAGGGAAAAAAAGATCACATAAGTAAGTTGATGAAGCTAGTCCTTACTAATGGGAACCATAAATAACTGATGAAAGCTATAAATTACTTTCTCTGTAGAGCAAAGGAGATTCTTCATTGTTTAACTACCCTCATCTCGTGCCCAAAGGAGCAGCTAATCCTGGCACAGCTAAAACACAATATAGGACATGTCGTTTCACACTGTTCTATACTGTAGATAGCAAATAAGTTCCTGCACTTCAGTAATGCCAATGTTTTATGATGAAAAATGTCTACGCCGATTGCCAGAATCTTCTAGCCAATCAGATTTGCTCTGGATCTGTACCGTCTATGGCATTGTATGTCGAAAGTGGAAGGTTCATGTCCCAAAAAAGACCATTGAACATACTCTTACACAATTTAGTGCTGTACTGTATTTAGTTAACCCTGTATTGCTGCTTTCATTTGATCTTGTTCAGCTTGGACTACAGAGGTTTTGTTCTATAACATGAATTAAATTTCATATATATATATATATATATATATATATATATATATATATATATATATATATATATATATATATACTGTATATATAAAGAAACAAACCTCAATGATTTCTTGACCAAATATAAATTTATCTATGAGGAATTCTTAATTGGCATCTTGGGAAAACTTGGTATTTCAAAATGTACTTAAGACTAAAAACATTAATTGAAAGTAGCGGTAAGTCCTGACAAGTTATATTTAAAGTACTTCATTAGAAAAACATACATTTATCATACTTTTTACAGATGTTGCCAAGTCACAGAGCTGAACTACTACAAGTGTTATTTTTTGTCGTTCCCTGGAAGGAATAGATACACAGATCACTTTAATGTTCAAACTAACCCTTAATAAAATTGGGGCAAGAAAATTATTATTTTTTAATAGTGAATATTCAAGTAGAAGCAATCATTTTTATTATATATGTTTCCTATAAAGCAATATCATTGTGTTCATAGAGTGTTAATCAGTCCGAAGTGCTCTTGTTTTATCGCTTTGGTAATATTTAAATAGATTAACATTCTTGTGTCTTTAGTCAGGAAGTTTATATAGAAGACAACTCTGGCAGCTGCAGAATTCATTAGGCATACTAAATAGGTCACTATGTAATTTAGTATTATTTTCTGTATTTTGCACTTTTTATGAACTTTTTTTTAGAGCAGAAAAATGTAAGAATTTAGTGTAAATTACACTTATAGATTTATCGTAATATAATATTTTACTTAACATTCCTATAACATTATTATCTTATTTGCTTTGTAGAGATGTAATAAAATTGTGTCACAAAATTGTTTGCAAAAATGCTATATATTGTCGTAGTCTTTAGTATTCTTTAAATTTGAATTTTTTTATGTATACTGCAGTATAATTTTTTATTTCTCAAAAATATTGGGATTAATAGCATTTTATATATTATTTTGCAATGTTTTTTAGTGTATTTTTTGTCTTTATGGGGTTGTTATAGCAGAATACAACAATTAAAAGGGGTATTAAGGAGCCATTTTATTTCCTGCATATTTCTTAGGAATTTGTTACATAACATGCTGTGAAAGTCTAGATCAAAGTTGTTCACTGACTATAAAGTGAGGATGGTACAACTAAAATAATAGCAATATCTCAACAATTTTGAAATAATCATAAGCATTTTTTGCACAATCTTCAATATATGATCTAAAACTTTTACAATTTTATTTTTAGAAACATTTCTACATTAAGACCTATTATACAATGAATTAGAAATACCTGAAAGTTCAGTTGTACTATGTATAAAAGAATATTATGCATAGGAAACACACACACACTGGACTGTTTAAATGGCATGTTACAAAATCCGAAAAATTAATTTGCAGTAAATTCTGTTTTTAGCCGCATTGGTACATATTGAAATATATAGCATTTCTAGAAGATGATGCTGCACAAATAAATCTGAATATAGCCATGAGAAATATGTTAAGGATTCATATTTAAGAAAAACGAATTAGTGTATAATATTGTTTTCAATACTGCTTTAAAAACCTTCAAAATTGCCAGAAATATTAGAAAATATAGCCAATGTAAATATATATATACTGTATATATATATATATATATATATATATATATATGTACAGAGAGAGAGAGAGAGACACACACACACTCTCACACACACACACACACACATATATATATATACATACATATATGTGTGTTTTATATATATATATATATATATATATATATATATAAAATCTCAGTTAATCAGTTGTCTAGCATACAGAGAGTTGGATTATGACCAAATATCATGTTTCTGTCTAAACGATGTGTATATAAATGTAATTTAACTCAAGTCTGACGTTGCAGTGCCGTTTCATAATGCAGATTCTATTACATAGATTTCTTCCATTTCAATCCATAGCATGTTCCCTGCTTTTGCTCTTTCATTCTTCTCCTCTTCTTACACTGAGTTTGAGAATGAAATGCTGCACTGCTGAGAAAATGCCATGAAAATATAACCCAGTGTGTTCCGTAAAAATAAATAAGCAAGGCCACCCAAAAATTCAATTAGTGCTAGTGTAGAATGCAGGAAATGGCTGGAGATCCGTCAAAGGCAGCCCTAGGCTAGATCCAGGATACGGAACAGTGACAGGAAGACTTGGAGCAGGGAATCAGTCTCAGTGTGAAGATGGCTCTACTCCAAGGAAAACTGCATGCTAATAGGTTAATACTGATTTCCTGAAACATCTAGCCTGGGTATTACAAGCTGGAATTCACATTCAAACCTAGGCAATGACTGATTCTCAGACTTTGCTTTTACGGTGATGAAATAACACTAGAAAGTTCACGTCGCATTAGATATTTCGTGTTTTAAGCTTATTAAACATTCAGAGTACAAACTGTGCAGATTTCTTGAAGCCACCTGAATAAGCAACAAGCAAGGGTTGAGAAACTGATTTGTATTTTAATATGTCCCCGTGAGAAGTTTCCCAAACTTGGATGGTCCTGTATTGGTTAATATTACTTTAACCAATTCTTGTTTATTTTTTTTCTATTTTTTTCTAGTAGGATGTGTGAATTTGTAATATTTTGTAGCAAAAGCTTTCCTGTCAATATCTATATCAGAGATTCATATCAACTGTTTTCCATAGTGATCATCAAATAATCATCTAAAGCAGGGGTGCACAACCTTTTTGGGTCCCAGGTCCACATTATCAGATTCATCCATCTCCAAGGACCACAATCTTACTATGGTATTACTTTCTGAGACATTTATTGCATACTGAAAGTATGTGCTATAATCATCTGAGAAGGGTCAATTCCATTTTTAGGTCTCTCACCTAACAGCAAGGTAGAAATGCCCTCCTCATGGGTTTGCAGTATCATGCATTTATGTCACGTACTTTCCTCTTTTGTGGAGTTTTGTGTCATGTTCTGGGTCAGAGTCTCACTTTGTCTTATGTTGGGGAGGAGAGGGTTAATGCCAGGCTTCCTTCCAGCAGCTCTTGACTCCTGGACAGATGTTTCTGGTTGGGACCAGGCCCAGGTTCTATTAATACCCTCTACATCCACCACAGGGTGTTGGTTATTTCCTATCATTTGGAAGTTGAGTCAGGAGGTGGAAGGAGCTGTTTCATGTGATCTTTCTCCGTTGTGCTTTGGGCTGCAGCATTGGTGTTTGTTGCAGCATTTTCCGGTGTGTCTGTTTATTGTATAATAGTTGTGACCCAATAGTCAGTTGTCCTTCCCCTCTTTTATTTTGTTTCCCCTCATGCACTTTTAGTGGCTCCTTTGTGTTTGGTTGCCATGTGTACGAGTGGTAGTTGTTTTTTTGTTACCCCTGTCCTGTCTGGCCATATTCGTTGGTGGGGTGTTGACGTTTGTTCTTGCCCATTCCCTCTGGGTGGTGAGTTGTGGAGGGGGAGTCATAATATCAGGGACGAGGACAGGAGATAGGGTCTTGAGTGGTGACCTGGACCTCCCTACCATCAAGGGTACCTCCAGGGTTAGGGTGAGCGCAGGGGCCCCAGCTTTAGGGCTAGTATAAGCTCCCCTGGGTTCACCTAAGTCACTGTGACAATTTAGCGCCATTGTAGTGTATACCAGACGCTGAGAAATTTGAATGTTTCACTTCTCCAATAGACTACAATGAATTAAGGAGCACTCTGCATAGCCACTTCTTCACTTGATGTACTCATTACTGTGCCACAGGAGTCAGGACTTTCTGCCAAAATATGGCTGCCCCAGAAATCACCACATAGCACATCATTCATAAATACGTGTTACTTACCACTGCTCTTCTCCATGTCATGGAAAATACATGTGACTGTACATTATTATGTTTGTTAGCAGATGGTTGAGGGTAGCACAGAAGGGTATTATGTGCCACAGTGGCCCCTGATCTTAAGCCATAATTGCATTGGCATTATCTCCTGTTATTAGGTTTCCAGTATTTTTATTATCAAAACTAGTCTTCAGCTTGCATCAAGGGCACTGGTCCTATAAGTGGACAGTGGAAGAGGAGGGGACCAGTCTGGGACCTCTTAGAATGCTCTTCAAACACAGGTTTCAGATGATTGTGGCCATTTTGGGAGGATGCAGAGGAGGCCCCAAAATAGAGGAAAGGCAACATGATCATTTAAAACAAAGGTACCAGGTCTGTTGACTATACATTTGACATCAAGTTAAATTTATGATTTGGACTGAGGGGTTACTTTAATGTGTAGTATACATACTGTATATCTCATGCATTCATCTTGGATTTAATACTAAAGATTTTGAGTTTACCTCTTAAATGTGGTATTATGTAAAATGCTTTACATTGTGAATCTTTTATCAGCTGTCGAGGTCTACACTGTCTACACGTCTCCATCGCAGAAGCTACTCTATATCCTGGCCGCCTGGAGTGCATTATCATTATGGCATGCAGCACAGAACACTCAGTTACTCAATAGTTCCTAAAGTGAGTGACAGCATTGCTCATAGGAAGCGGTTTCCTCAGACTGGCATGAAGAGATGTCGCTATGTGAGAATGTACCACCCAACCACCTCTACAAGACTGTGAAGAAAAGATATTTAGGCCACTGGAAACTGACCAGCAAGTATCAGTAATACAATTGTCTAAACATAACTATAAATTACAAATACTATTGTTCATATGGATCTCCTGGGATCTATTGTAGAAACTATTGTAGGTTGATTGTCTTTTAACCATAGCTATCATTCAGTATGCTGCTCTTGCCCTCTGTCTCTACCCTTCTGCCCCCTCCATATGGCCCTGCGCACTTTTGGCACCTTGCCGTGCCCCTTTTATCTTACACCTCTAGTCAATTCTACTAATCAGCAAAGATTTAAGCATTTACAGTATGAACTATTGAAGACAGGAAATCTCACACATTATCTATCAATGAGTAAACATATACAGTCAGGGCCAGAAATATTTGGACAGTGACACAAGTTTTGTTATTTTATCTGTTTACAAAAACATGTTCAGAAATACAATTATATATATAATATGGGCTGAAAGTGCACACTCCCAGCTGCAATATGAGAGTTTTCACATCCAAATCGGAGAAAGGGTTTAGGAATCATAGCTCTGTAATGCATAGCCTCCTCTTTTTCAAGGGACCAAAAGTAATTGGACAAGGGACTCTAAGGGCTGCAATTAACTCTGAAGGCGTCTCCCTCGTTAACCTGTAATCAATGAAGTAGTTAAAAGGTCTGGGGTTGATTACAGGTGTGTGGTTTTGCATTTGGAAGCTGTTGCTGTGACCAGACAACATGTGGTCTAAGGAACTCTCAATTGAGGTGAAGCAGAACATCCTGAGGCTGAAAAAAAAAAGAAAAAATCCATCAGAGAGATAGCAGACATGCTTGGAGTAGCAAAATCAACAGTCGGGTACATTTTGAGAAAAAAGGAATTGACTGGTGAGCTTGGGAACTCAAAAAGGCCTGGGCGTCCACGGATGACAACAGTGGTGGATGATCGCCGCATACTTTATTTGGTGAAGAAGAACCCGTTCACAACATCAACTGAAGTCCAGAACACTCTCAGTGAAGTAGGTGTATCTGTCTCTAAGTCAACAGTAAAGAGAAGACTCCATGAAAGTGAATACAAAGGGTTCACATCTAGATGCAAACCATTCATCAATTCCAAAAATAGACAGGCCAGAGTTAAATTTGCTGAAAAACACCTCATGAAGCCAGCTCAGTTCTGGAAAAGTATTCTATGGACAGATGAGACAAAGATCAACCTGTACCAGAATGATGGGAAGAAAAAAGTTTGGAGAAGAAAGGGAACGGCACATGATCCAAGGCACACCACATCCTCTGTAAAACATGGTGGAGGCAACGTGATGGCATGGGCATGTATGGCTTTCAATGGCACTGGGTCACTTGTGTTTATTGATGACATAACAGCAGACAAGAGTAGCCGGATGAATTTTGAAGTGTACCGGGATATACTTTCAGCCCAGATTCAGCCAAATGCCGCAAAGTTGATCGGACGGTGCTTCATAGTACAGATGGACAATGACCCCAAGCATACAGCCAAAGCTACCCAGGAGTTCATGAGTGCAAAAAAGTGGAACATTCTGCAATGGCCAAGTCAATCACCAGATCTTAACCCAATTGAGCATGCATTTCACTTGCTCAAATCCAGACTTAAGACGGAAAGACCCACAAACAAGCAAGACCTGAAGGCTGCGGCTGTAAAGGCCTGGCAAAGCATTAAGAAGGAGGAAACCCAGCGTTTGGTGATGTCCATGGGTTCCAGACTTAAGGCAGTGATTGCCTCCAAAGGATTCGCAACAAAATATTGAAAATAAAAATATTTTGTTTGGGTTTGGTTTATTTGTCCAATTACTTTTGACCTCCTAAAATGTGGAGTGTTTGTAAAGAAATGTGTACAATTCCTACAATTTCTATCAGATATTTTTGTTCAAACCTTCAAATTAAACGTTACAATCTGCACTTGAATTCTGTTGTAGAGGTTTCATTTCAAATCCAATGTGGTGGCATGCAGAGCCCAACTCGCGAAAATTGTGTCACTGTCCAAATATTTCTGGACCTAACTGTATACAGTATATTTCTCTTGTATACTTCTTATAACACTGGTCATACGGGAAGTATAATATAGTGTTAAAGTTCCATTCATAGGTTTACCTAGACCATGGGTCCCCAATTCCAGTCCTCAAGGGCCGCCAACAGTGCAGGTTTTCAGGATTTCCTTAGTACTGCACAGGTGATAATTTAATCACCTCCACAGTTGATGATCCAACACCCATGCAATGTTAAGGAAATCCTGAAAACATGCACTGTTGGCGGCCCTCGAGGACTGGAGTTGGGGAACCCTGACCTAGACCTTGAAAAGACATTTTATGTGTTTTGATGTTGAGGCATTAATGCTTCAGTATTTGTGTAGCAGTTACCTGACCCTTATTCCTTATCTTTGGTGGTTTACTTCTGTGGACCTCCTGTGAGCTGAAAGTGGACTTCTGGTCATTTACAACAGCAGATTTAAAGTGATGGATCTGACATATCAAGAGTTTCGGAAAGTAAGAACAGATGCCACAGTTTATGATGATACAGAAAGTATAGACAGAAAGGATAGTACAGACTACAATTGTTTGATGTACCTTTAAACCAGGGGTCTCAAACTCGGCTGGGTATATAGGCCGCACAGAGGAAAAAAAATAATTTGGGGGGGCCGCATTCTTTGCAGGACAAAGTGACATTTTTATTGGTACCATATATAATATATATATATATATATATATATATATATATATATATATATATTTTTTTTTTTACACACCTTGGGATCACTGATTTTCAACATTTTCACTTGTTCATTATAGCAAACGTGCACATCCTTGTCCCCTTGTAGTTATGTGCCCCATCCTAGTCCCCATCCCACAGTAATGTGCTCATCCTTGTCCCCATCCTAAAGTAATGGTCCCCATCCTTGTCCTCATTTTGCAGTAATGTGTTCATCCTTGTCCCCATCCTATAGTAATGTCCCCCATCTTATAGTAATGTTCCCCATCCTTGTCCCCTTGTAGCAATGTCCCCATCCTATAGTACTGTCGCCATTCTATAGTAATGTGCCCATCCTTTAGTAATGTGCCAACCTTGTCCCCACCCTATAGTAATGTCCCCAGCATTATTCCTATTCTATAGTAATGTTTCCCATCCTTGTCCCCTTGTAGTAATGTCCCTATCCTACAGTAATGTGCCCACCTTGTCCCCATCCTGTAGTAATGTCCCCATCCTATAGTACTGTGCTCATCCTAGTCCCCATCCTATAGTACTGTGCCCACCTTGTCCCCATCCTATAGTCATGTGCCCATCCTAGTCCCTATCCTATAGTAATGTGCCCATCCTAGTCCCTATCCTTTAGTAATGTGCCCATCCTAGTCCCTATCCTATAGTAATGTGCCCATCCTAGTCCCTATCCTATAGTAATGTGCCCATCCTAGTCCCTATCCTAATGTCCCCATACTATAGTAATAATGTCCCCATCCAATAGTATTGTGCCCATCCTTGTAATGTCCCAATCCTATAGTAATGTCCCCAGCCTTATTCCCATCCCATAGTAATGTGCGCACTTTGTCCCCATCCTGTAGTAATGGGTCAGCAGCTCCCCTCACCTTCCACAGATGCCGGAGTGAAGCTGAGGGGGCGGTCTCCGGCCCCAGATCCACAGTGATTGGAGAGATCGGTTACAAGGCCGGTCTCTCCAATCAGAGCTGGGGGCGGGTGGAACACAGGTCACCCAGCTCCAGCCAATGATCAGGGCTACAGCTACCCTGATCTTGGCTGGATTTCAATGTTTCAGCGATTTTTAATGGCTGAAACATTAGTTGCTGTGATTGGCTGACGAACGCCGCTCAGCCAATCACAGCCTCCTTAGGTCCGGGGAGGAGACACCACCCCTCCTGAGGTCCCCTCCTCCCCGAATCTAAGGTACTTGCAGCCATGGCAGCCACCAGGGTCGCGATTTAACCATGACGTACTGGGTATGTCATGGGTCCTTAAGTATCAGGGAGCCGTAACGTACCCAGTACGTCATAGGTCGCTAAGGGATTAACGTCCAACACACACACACACACACACACACACACACACCATTCTTCTCACCTGTCCCGCGCTCCCTCCGCTGCCTCATCTCTGCTTTGTGCGGCCCCCAGGCCCGTGCCCCTGGTCACTATCATGGCAGCTGCAGTGTCACTGTCAGTGATTTATGTGAGATGATTGTATTGCCGGCGCGAGAGCGGAGCGCCAGCAACACATTCATCTGACATAAAGTGCAGACAGGGGCTGCGGCCCCTGCACCTGCCGCGATAGTGACCAGTGGCACGGGCCTGGGGGCCGCACGAACTACCCTGAGGGGCCGCATGTGTCGCGGGCGGGGAGGAGGGTGTCAGCACACTACGCTCACCCCTTCTGCTCGGGTGCGGCGGTTGCTGCTCAGTGGTGGCTTGAGCTGTGGGCCGGATCCCGGGGGTCTCTCGAGCGGCACTCCTCGCCCGTGAGTGAAAGGGGGTTGTTGGGTGTGGGAAATGTTTATTGTCCGTGACGCCACCCACGGTTGTGGTGATTTCACCACCGCTGCTCAGTACAGGGGTCCCGGGGATGGTGATGCGGAGCAGCCAGGTGTTGTGTTGCCCCTCCGTGGGTAGGGGTTGGTGATCCCGGGGCCCGGTGATGGTTTGGGAGGTGCAGGGCCTGGTGGGCGCAGGGACGCGGGGGCAGCGCTGTGCCTTGCGGCACTGTGGTACTCACTCAGCCTGAGATGTTGACACAGTTTTTACGGTAAACCAAACGGCTGGTAAGACGGTCCCACGGACGGCTGCACTTGCTCTCCCGGTAGGTGACGGTGATGTCCCTCTTCCTTGCACCTTTGTGTACTTGTTGGTTGCGATGGGTCCCCACCGGTAACCCGCTCCCCGGCTTCAAGCTGGACCGGGGGAGCTCTACTCTTTGCCCGCAGGCGCTGGCCCTAAGAAACTGGTGCCTTGGCGGTGGCGGTGTCTCTCTTACACTGGCTGGGCTGTTGCCTTCAATCGGGACTTGGTTGTTGGGGGATCTACGTCCCCTTCACTGACGGATTCAGCAAATTATGGCGACTCCAAGCCTTGCCGTGGTCCGAGAGGCCCCTGCCCTGTTGCTGACTGTCCTTCGGAACACTGCTCCAGACCGCCGGGCACACAGCCTACGGGGTCCTTCCAGGAACTTCCAAACAGTCCCCCTCCAGACAGTCACCGCCGTTGCTGACCTTGCTGACCTGTCCTGCACACAGCTGGACTACTTCAGGCTTTCTCTCCGTCACCACTCTTGCTCTCCTCTTTTACCACTTCACTTCACTTCTACTTTCACTTCCTTAGCTCATCTTAGCTGTTTACTCCTTCACTCCCCTAACTGTTCTCCTTACTCAAGCTCTTCCCTGAGCTGACTGCCTGGTTTTTCCCGCCTCCAGAGCTGTGTCCTCCTCGGTGGGTGGAGCCAACCGCCTGGCCCACCCCCTGGTGTGAATCATCAGCCTCTGGAGGAAGGCAACAAGGATTTTTGGTTAGCTTAGATGTTCCTACCTGGGATGTAAGGTGTGATGGTGTGTGACCTGTGTCCCCTGGCTTGCCCAGGGCGACACATTCCCCCTTAGCATAATGCAGACCGTCCGCGGGCTGCCGTCCAACACCGGTTTTATTTTTCTGAAAAAGATAACATAGTAAAATAATAACATATGTACATTTTTAATAAATCTTCCCTTAACGGGAGGCACATTTCTTTTAACGTTGCATAACGGTTTACGGTTACGGTTTCCGCTCTCCCACCCAAGCAACCTGGCCCTGATGCTGCCCCTAAAGCCCAGGCAGCACCCCTTGACCCACAGTCCAGCACACGGTACCCGAGCGGGATCTGTCCTTCCCTCCAGAGGGTAGCCACCGGTTCCTTTGGTGGCTGGGCCCTAGCCTGCTCTGCTCAGGGCCCTCCCTCCAACCTGCCTCTCCGGAGGCGGCATTGCGGAAAACGGTAACGGCAAACAACTTATTTACAAGCCACTTAACGTTTGTGGTTGCCCTGCAAGTTCACGGGCTTGTCCATGGAAAGTCCCCATGCAAAACTTTTCAAACGGTCCCCACGGGGACAACGGTGCCGGCTCTAGCCGGTTGCAAATCACGGTAAATCAGGTGAGGTACTCGGTATCATTTTCTTATCATTCTTTCAACTTTTAAACAAACACAATGGTGGTCCCAACTAGAGATGAGCGAACCGGTCCCGGTTCGGCTCGAGGCGGTTCGCCGAACGGGGGGTCTGGCTCGAGTTCGGCTCGTCGAACGTTCGACGAACCGAACTCGAGCCCATAGGAAACAATGGCAGGCAATCACAAACACAGTAAAACACCTAGAAAACACCCTCAAAGGTGTCCAAAAGGTGACAAACAACTCACAACACAACACAAACACATGGGAAAGTGACAAGGACATGTACTCATGCGAAAACAAAACAGCTGGACAAGGAAAAAGAGGAGGACACACAGATATAGGCATGGCACGCCCTTCTAAAGTCATGTAAAACACCGCAAGGTGACTCCAAGCGGAGTCTCCCTTTTTTCCAAAAATTGGGCCCCACACACCCACCCCTTCAGTGGCAGCAGTTGTGCCCCAGTTGTACACTTCACAGCTAGATTTGCATGAAGCACATTCAAAAATACGCCATTCTTATCCGTCCCCAGGATGACACCGGGGTAGGTAGCAAAGTCTTTCCTGATCCCAGCTCTGTTCATCTTGGCTTCTTTTAAAAACACAGCAAGCAAGGGTTACTCCAAGCGGAGTCTCCCTTTTTTCCAAAAATTGGGCCCCACACACACCCACCCCTTCAGTGGCAGCAGTTGTGCCCCAGTTGTACACTTCACAGCTAGATTTGCATCAAGCACATTCAAAAATACGCTATTCTTAACCGTCCCCAGGATGACACCGGGGTAGGTAGCAAAGTCTTTCCTGATCCCAGCTCTGTTCATCTTGGCTTCTTTTAAAAACACAGCAAGCAAGGGTTACTCCAAGCGGAGTCTCCCTTTTTTCCAAAAATTGGGCCACACAGACACCCACCCCATCAGTGGCAGCACTTGGGCCCTAGTTGCAAACAGGATGTTTTGATTTGCATCAAGCACATTCAAAAATACGCTATTCTTAGCCGTCCACAGGATGACACCGGGGTAGGTAGCAAAGTCTTTCCTGATCCCAGCTCTGTTCATCTTGGCTTCTTTTAAAAACACAGCAAGCAAGGGTTACTCCAAGCGGAGTCTCCCTTTTTTCCAAAAATTGGGCCACACAGACACCCACCCCATCAGTGGCAGCACTTGGGCCCTAGTTGCAAACAGGATGTTTTGATTTGCATCAAGCACATTCAAAAATACGCTATTCTTAGCCGTCCCCAGGATGACACTGGGGTAGGTAGCAAAGTCTTTGCTGACCCATGACTTGTTCATCTTGGCTTCTTTTAAAAACAATGTAAGCAAGGGTTACTCCAAGCGGAGTCTCCCTTTTTTCCAAAAATTGGGCCACACAGACACCCACCACATCAGTGGCAGCACTTGGGCCCTAGTTGCAAACAGGATGTTTTGATTTGCATCAAGCACATTCAAAAATACGCTATTCTTAGCCGTCCCCAGGATGACACCGGGGTAGGTAGCAAAGTCTTTCCTGATCCCAGCTCTGTTCATCTTGGCTTCTTTTAAAAACACAGCAAGCAAGGGTTACTCCAAGCGGAGTCTCCCTTTTTTCCAAAAATTGGGCCACACAGACACCCACCCCATCAGTGGCAGCACTTGGGCCCTAGTTGCAAACAGGATGTTTTGATTTGCATCAAGCACATTCAAAAATACGCTATTCTTAGCCGTCCCCAGGATGACACCGGGGTAGGTAGCAAAGTCTTTCCTGATCCCAGCTCTGTTCATCTTGGCTTCTTTTAAAAACACAGCAAGCAAGGGTTACTCCAAGCGGAGTCTCCCTTTTTTCCAAAAATTGGGCCACACAGACACCCACCCCATCAGTGGCAGCACTTGGGCCCTAGTTGCAAACAGGATGTTTTGATTTGCATCAAGCACATTCAAAAATACGCTATTCTTAGCCGTCCACAGGATGACACCGGGGTAGGTAGCAAAGTCTTTCCTGATCCCAGCTCTGTTCATCTTGGCTTCTTTTAAAAACACAGCAAGCAAGGGTTACTCCAAGCGGAGTCTCCCTTTTTTCCAAAAATTGGGCCACACAGACACCCACCCCATCAGTGGCAGCACTTGGGCCCTAGTTGCAAACAGGATGTTTTGATTTGCATCAAGCACATTCAAAAATACGCTATTCTTAGCCGTCCCCAGGATGACACCGGGGTAGGTAGCAAAGTCTTTCCTGATCCCAGCTCTGTTCATCTTGGCTTCTTTTAAAAACACAGCAAGCAAGGGTTACTCCAAGCGGAGTCTCCCTTTTTTCCAAAAATTGGGCCACACAGACACCCACCCCATCAGTGGCAGCACTTGGGCCCTAGTTGCAAACAGGATGTTTTGATTTGCATCAAGCACATTCAAAAATACGCTATTCTTAGCCGTCCCCAGGATGACACCGGGGTAGGTAGCAAAGTCTTTCCTGATCCCAGCTCTGTTCATCTTGGCTTCTTTTAAAAACACAGCAAGCAAGGGTTACTCCAAGCGGAGTCTCCCTTTTTTCCAAAAATTGGGCCACACAGACACCCACCCCATCAGTGGCAGCACTTGGGCCCTAGTTGCAAACAGGATGTTTTGATTTGCATCAAGCACATTCAAAAATACGCTATTCTTAGCCGTCCCCAGGATGACACCGGGGTAGGTAGCAAAGTCTTTCCTGATCCCAGCTCTGTTCATCTTGGCTTCTTTTAAAAACACAGCAAGCAAGGGTTACTCCAAGCGGAGTCTCCCTTTTTTCCAAAAATTGGGCCACACAGACACCCACCCCATCAGTGGCAGCACTTGGGCCCTAGTTGCAAACAGGATGTTTTGATTTGCATCAAGCACATTCAAAAATACGCTATTCTTAGCCGTCCCCAGGATGACACCGGGGTAGGTAGCAAAGTCTTTCCTGATCCCAGCTCTGTTCATCTTGGCTTCTTTTAAAAACACAGCAAGCAAGGGTTACTCCAAGCGGAGTCTCCCTTTTTTCCAAAAATTGGGCCACACAGACACCCACCCCATCAGTGGCAGCACTTGGGCCCTAGTTGCAAACAGGATGTTTTGATTTGCATCAAGCACATTCAAAAATACGCTATTCTTAGCCGTCCCCAGGATGACACCGGGGTAGGTAGCAAAGTCTTTCCTGATCCCAGCTCTGTTCATCTTGGCTTCTTTTAAAAACACAGCAAGCAAGGGTTACTCCAAGCGGAGTCTCCCTTTTTTCCAAAAATTGGGCCACACAGACACCCACCCCATCAGTGGCAGCACTTGGGCCCTAGTTGCAAACAGGATGTTTTGATTTGCATCAAGCACATTCAAAAATACGTTATTCTTAGCCGTCCCCAGGATGACACCGGGGTAGGTAGCAAAGTCTTTCCTGATCCCAGCTCTGTTCATCTTGGCTTCTTTTAAAAACACAGCAAGCAAGGGTTACTCCAAGCGGAGTCTCCCTTTTTTCCAAAAATTGGGCCACACAGACACCCACCCCATCAGTGGCAGCACTTGGGCCCTAGTTGCAAACAGGATGTTTTGATTTGCATCAAGCACATTCCAAATCCACAAGCATTTACTCTCCCCAGGATGACACAGGGGTAGTAAATTCCTTCTGGATCCATGACTTGTTCATTTTGATGAACGTCAGTCTGTCCACATTGTCACTGGACAGACGCGTGCGCTTATCTGTCAGCACACACCCAGCAGCACTGAATACACGTTCAGAGACAACGCTGGCAGCTGGACACGACAAAATCTCCAAGGCGTAAGTTGCGAGCTCTGGCCATTTTTGTAGGTTTGAAGCCCAAAAGGAGCAAGGCTCCAGTTGCACAGTCATGGCATCGATGTTCATTTGGAGATACTCCTGTATCATCCTCTCCAGCCGTTGACTATGTGTCAGACTTGTTGTCTCTGGTGGCCTTGCAAAAGAGGGTCTAAAAAAATTATGAAAAGATTCCATAAAATTGCTGTTACCGGCACCAGAAAAGGTCCTACTGGTACGGGTAGACTGTTGAAGATGACGAGACCGTCCCATGTTTGTCAAGTTACAACTGGGAGATTCACTCCCTGCACCTGCACGGTTGTTTGGTGGAAAAGCCGAGCTAAGATCTAGTAACAGCTTCTGCTGATACTCCTGCATACGTGCGTCCCTTTCTATGGCTGGAATTATGTCACAAAATTTGGACTTGTACCGGGGATCTAATAGTGTGGCAATCCAGTAGTCATCATCACTTCTAATTTTGACAATACGACTGTCATGTTGGAGGTAGTGCAACAAAAAGGCACTCATGTGTCTTGCGCAGCCATGCGGACCAAGTCCATGCTGTGTTTGTGGCATAGAGGTGCTACCCGTTCTTTCTTCCTCTGACATCTGACCCCAACCTCTTTCAACTGAAATTTGACCAAGGTCTCCCTCATCCGCTGAGTCTTCCATGTCCATGGACAGTTCGTCCTCCATTTCTTCATGTTCTCCTGCACCTTGCTCAACATTTCGCCTGCTACTATGCGCCCTTGTCGATCCCTGTCCCCCATGGTCCCATGCCTGCTGCGTTGGTGATGATGAACGTCTGGACCTTCGTGATGTTGTTGTCCCTTGCGCATATGAATCCTCCTGTAGTTCCTCCCCTTCATGTTGTCCCACCCCCTGACTCCGAATAGTGTTTAGCGTGTGCTCCAGCATGTAAATGACTGGAATCGTCATGCTGATAATGGCATTGTCAGAGCTAAACATATTCGTCGCCATGTCGAAACTGTGCAGAAGGGTGCATAGGTCCTTGATCTGAGACCACTCCATCAGGGTGATCTGCCCCACCTCTGCATCTCGTTGGCCCAGGCTATACGTCATGACGTATTGCACCAGGGCTCTGCGGTGCTGCCACAGTCGCTGTAACATGTGGAGAGTTGAATTCCAGCGTGTCGCCACATCGCATTTCAGGCGATGAACCGGCAGGCCGAAAGACTTCTGGAGCGATGCAAGTCGCTCTGCTGCGGCGCTTGAACGGCGGAAGTGAGCTGACAGTTTTCGTGCCCTGTTCAGAAGGCCATCTAGGCCGGGATAGTGTGTTAAAAATTGCTGCACGACAAGGTTCAACACGTGAGCCATACAAGGTACGTGTGTCACCTTGCCCAGGCGAAGTGCCGCACCCAGGTTTGCAGCATTGTCGCACACGGCCTTACCAGGCTGCAGTTTGAGTGGAGACAACCATTTATTAAACTCGGACCGCAAAGCTGACCACAACTCCTCAGCTGTGTGACTCTTATTACCAAGACATGTCAAGCTAAAGACCGCCTGATGCCGTTGCGCTCTGCTGCCAGCATAGTAATGAGGGGTGCGTGATTCCTTCTGCGCAGTGAGAACGCTGGTGGCCTGACCAGGCAGGCTTGGGGCGGAGGTGGAGGACCCAGATGAGGTGGAGGATGCAGAAGCAGTGGCGGAACTTGGACAGACAGAGGATTGACACACAAGTCGTGGGGACGGCAAGACTTGTGCAGCAGACCCTTCACCATCTATCACCATAGTTACCCAGTGCCCAGTCAGCGACATGTAACGTCCCTGTCCATGCTTACTGGTCCAAGTATCGGTGGTGAAATGCACCCGTTCACACACAGAGTTTCTCAAGGAAGCGGTGATGTTGTGTGCGACATGCTGGTGTAGCGCGGGCACACCTTTCTTAGAGAAGTAGTGGCGACTAGGCATCTGGTACTGGGGCACAGCGACAGACATAAGGTCTCTAAAATCCTGTGTGTCCACTAGGCGGAAAGGCAGCATTTCGGTAGCCAACAGCTTACAGAGGGATAGAGTCAACCTCTTAGCTTTGTCATGGGTCGGAGGAAGTGGCCTTTTATTTGACCACATCTGAGGGACAGAGATCTGGCTGCTGTGTGTAGACGGTGTTGAGTAGGGTGTCCCTGGAAAAATGCAGGTTTGTGAGGAAAGTGCAGGCGGAGACATGATGTTGCCTTCATCCAACGTTGGTGCTATCGATGTCTGAGAGAGCTGTACACACTCACTTGTTTCCCCTTCCAAACCAACTGACGACCTTACAAGCAAACTGCCTGTTGCGGTTACAGTGGTGGAAGTTTTGCGTGGAAAAACAGGTGTGGCAGCTGTCCCCACAGTCCTAGAAGATGAAGAGCGCGCGGATGCAGTGGAAGGGGCGGGCGGTGGATGGTTCGCTCCGCTAGGCCGCATTGCAGCACGGTGAGCTTCCCACCGGGACTTATGATATTTATTCATGTGACGATTCATGGAAGAAGTTGTCAAACTGCTGAGCTTTTGACCTCTACTAAGAGAATCATGACAAATGTTACATATCACATGAGTTGGGCGATCTTTTTCGATGTGAAAAAAGGACCAGGCTAGGCAAGGCTTAGAGGCCATGCGACCTGTTGATCCACCCCGAATAATGCTCATAGGCAGAGTGGTGGCTGAGGATGCAGTTGTAGACGTGCTACCAGTGCTCCGACTCTGTCCAGGAAGGCGCAAGGTAACTTCGTCGTCGGTTGCATCCTCCTCCACCGCCTCTGTTGACCTCCTCGAGTGCCTGACTGGGGGTTGACAGTAGGTGGGATCTAGAACGTCATCATCAATTGTTGTGTTTGCACTCCCCTCCCCCTCAGACCGAGCCTCTTCTTGCCCTGACGGAATATTTAAGTTGTCATCCCAATCGGGTATCTGCGTCTCATCTTCATCAGTATGTTCCTCATTGTCTATAACCACAGGTGTTACAGTTTGTGACAAAGGGTCAACATTATGCTCAGAAACTTGGTCCTCACGGCCTGAATCTGAGTCACAAAGGTTCTGGGCATCACTGCAGACCATTTCCTGTTCTGTACTCACTGTAGCTTGGGAGCAGACCTCTGATTCCCAGGCTATAGTGTGACTGAACAGCTCTGCAGACTCAGCCATCTCAGTTCCACCATACTGTGCAGGGCTGATGGAGACTTCAGAGCTGGGAGAAATCAAGTGTGATTGGGATGACAACTCAGAGGACTGGTGTTTTTTGGATGCGGTACTTGAAGTGGCTGAGAGGGCACTTGTTGGACCACTTGAGATCCATTCAAGCATTTTCCTTTTTTGCCCATCATCTACCTTTCTTCCTGTTGTTCGTGTCCGTAAAAAAGGGAGCACATCGGATTGTCCACGGTAAGTAGTAGACATCTTACTTTTGCTGGTAGATGGTCTATCTTCAGCAGATGATAATGGAGCTTTGCCACCTTCCCCACGGACAAAACCTTTTTTGCCTTTTCCACCACGCCTCTTCCCCTTTCCACCAGCATCTGTCATTTTGCCACTCATGTTGATTGCGACAAGATTGTGGACTGAAAATGTGGTAGTAAAAATTGAGAGGTGGTGAAGATTGCAGTGGTGGTCTAGCTTTATTAACAGCAGAATAATAAAGAATAAATATCCCTGACAATGCAACTTAGTTATAATTAGTTGGAGTGTGCAACGCAGGCAGACGTGCTGCAAATGTCTTTGCACTAGTGGGACTATAGCAAAGTCCAATAGCCACGTATAGGATGCCACTAGGTACACTGAGTGTTTGCTAGTATAATGGCTTGGTTAGAATGAGTTGTAGTGTGCAACGCAGGCAGACGCGCTCTGCAAATGTCTTTGCACTAGTGGGACTATAGCAAAGTCCAATAGCCACGTATAGGATGCCACTAGGTACACTGAGTGTTTGCTAGTATAATGGCTTGGTTAGAATGAGTTGTAGTGTGCAACGCAGGCAGACGCGCTCTGCAAATGTCTTTGCACTAGTGGGACTATAGCAAAGTCCAATAGCCACGTATAGGATGCCACTAGGTACACTGAGTGTTTGCTAGTATAATGGCTTGGTTAGAATGAGTTGTAGTGTGCAACGCAGGCAGACGCGCTCTGCAAATGTCTTTGCACTAGTGGGACTATAGCAAAGTCCAATAGCCACGTATAGGATGCCACTAGGTACACTGAGTGTTTGCTAGTATAATGGCTTGGTTAGAATGAGTTGTAGTGTGCAACGCAGGCAGACGCGCTCTGCAAATGTCTTTGCACTAGTGGGACTATAGCAAAGTCCAATAGCCACGTATAGGATGCCACTAGGTACACTGAGTGTTTGCTAGTATAATGGCTTGGTTAGAATGAGTTGTAGTGTGCAACGCAGGCAGACGCGCTCTGCAAATGTCTTTGCACTAGTGGGACTATAGCAAAGTCCAATAGCCACGTATAGGATGCCACTAGGTACACTGAGTGTTTGCTAGTATAATGGCTTGGTTAGAATGAGTTGTAGTGTGCAACGCAGGCAGACGCGCTCTGCAAATGTCTTTGCACTAGTGGGACTATAGCAAAGTCCAATAGCCACGTATAGGATGCCACTAGGTACACTGAGTGTTTGCTAGTATAATGGCTTGGTTAGAATGAGTTGTAGTGTGCAACGCAGGCAGACGCGCTCTGCAAATGTCTTTGCACTAGTGGGACTATAGCAAAGTCCAATAGCCACGTATAGGATGCCACTAGGTACACTGAGTGTTTGCTAGTATAATGGCTTGGTTAGAATGAGTTGTAGTGTGCAACGCAGGCAGACGCGCTCTGCAAATGTCTTTGCACTAGTGGGACTATAGCAAAGTCCAATAGCCACGTATAGGATGCCACTAGGTACACTGAGTGTTTGCTAGTATAATGGCTTGGTTAGAATGAGTTGTAGTGTGCAACGCAGGCAGACGCGCTCTGCAAATGTCTTTGCACTAGTGGGACTATAGCAAAGTCCAATAGCCACGTATAGGATGCCACTAGGTACACTGAGTGTTTGCTAGTATAATGGCTTGGTTAGAATGAGTTGTAGTGTGCAACGCAGGCAGACGCGCTCTGCAAATGTCTTTGCACTAGTGGGACTATAGCAAAGTCCAATAGCCACGTATAGGATGCCACTAGGTACACTGAGTGTTTGCTAGTATAATGGCTTGGTTAGAATGAGTTGTAGTGTGCAACGCAGGCAGACGCGCTCTGCAAATGTCTTTGCACTAGTGGGACTATAGCAAAGTCCAATAGCCACGTATAGGATGCCACTAGGTACACTGAGTGTTTGCTAGTATAATGGCTTGGTTAGAATGAGTTGTAGTGTGCAACGCAGGCAGACGCGCTCTGCAAATGTCTTTGCACTAGTGGGACTATAGCAAAGTCCAATAGCCACGTATAGGATGCCACTAGGTACACTGAGTGTTTGCTAGTATAATGGCTTGGTTAGAATGAGTTGTAGTGTGCAACGCAGGCAGACGCGCTCTGCAAATGTCTTTGCACTAGTGGGACTATAGCAAAGTCCAATAGCCACGTATAGGATGCCACTAGGTACACTGAGTGTTTGCTAGTATAATGGCTTGGTTAGAATGAGTTGTAGTGTGCAATGCAGGCAGACGCGCTCTGCAAATGTCTTTGCACTAGTGGGACTATAGCAAAGTCCAATAGCCACGTATAGGATGCCACTAGGTACACTGAGTGTTTGCTAGTATAATGGCTTAGTTATCAGTTGGAGTGTGCAGAGGACAAGAGGGTACAGTGGCAGGATTGTGGTGCTCTGGGTAGAGGAATGGAAGACTGCCTTTCTATTCCCTCCTAATGGTGAAATGCAGGTAGGAAATCCCTGACCTGGGCTACACAGACGCTGTTGCTGTTTGCAGGACCTGTCACCTATGGCTCTCTGACCCTGCCGGTTGGAGCCCTTAAAAGGACTGCTATAAAGTGCTCTCCCTAAGCTGTCTAACGCTGTGTATGCAGCGCATACAGCTGTATCGGCTATAGGACTCAGGAAGACGGAGCTGCGACAGTGATGTCTGACACCAAAGACGCAGAAGGCAGATAATGGCGTCCGTGAAGAAAATGTCCGGTTTTATAATGCAGGGACATGTGACATGCAGATCCTATCACACATGCCGTTGCTTCTCTGGCTCAAAGTCCACTTAGCTGTGTGTGTGTCTGGGATTGGCTGACATGCTGGCCCGCCCCACAAGACGCGCGCGCTTAGGGAAGGAAGACAAGAAAAAAAAAAAAAAAAAAATGGCGATCGCCATTATAGAAACAGCAGTGATCTGAAGGCGCTGTTCACGCACACTATACACTGAAATGTGATAATAGTTTGATTCACAGAGTGACTTACACTATTACAGCAGAAACCAAGCTATGATTTAGCTGTTTTTTGGCTGCTAGAACCGTTCTCGAACGTTTCTAGAACTACCGAGCTTTTGCAAAAAGCTCGAGTTCTAGTTCGATCTAGAACATGCCCCAAAATCACTCGAGCCGCGAACTGGAGAACCACGAACCACGAACCGCGCTCAACTCTAGTCCCAACGGGGACGGCGCAGCGGGCATCCGCTGCCCTACTGGGTATTTTCGTCCTCCTCACCCGGCTCGGGGTGGAAGGACACGGGCACCAGCCCCTCCAGTGCGTAGCAAGCACGGCATGGAAGAGCCGCCCGATACCCGTTGCCTCCGGTTCGGGGAACATAAGTGGCCTCCATGCCAGGCAGGGCAACGACCCCCTCCTCTTCTTCTGACACAGGCTCAGTGTCAGGCCCGGAGTCGCTATCTTCTGCCCCCGCCGCAGTCACAGAGAGAGGCACACCCGATGGGCCAGGTGCGGTGCAGCACGCGAGTGGGTAGGACGGAGGTAACACAGGAGCCAGGGGCAGACCGGGTCCCTCAGCTGCAGCGGCCGGTCCCTCAGGGACACAGGGACGTGGGTCACTCTCCAGCTCCTCCATCACGGCCTCCACTCCATACACTCGCGCCACAGCAACTAGGGCCTCCACCTCCGCGGCCCACTGCTCCATCAGCCCGCCGATCTGACTCCGATAGCGACGGCAGATCTCCGCCGCCCGGGCTCTCAGCCATGCCGCTGTTCCAGATACCAGCTCGGGAGTCTCTGCAGGACTAGGTGGGGCGGACATTTCCCGTTAGGGTCGGCGGACCGGGGGGTCCCAGTGTGTTTACTGCACCGCCACACTCGCATGCGTCCAGCCGCCATCGCGTCCCCCTTAGCTCTTTCCGGCCCCTCCTCTCTCGGGGCGGGGTTTTGGCCTTCGCGCCTCTTCTACTCGAGAAGACGCTCGAGCGGGAACTTTTCGCGCCAAAGATGGCGGCTTCTGAAATTTTTCTGCCGGATATCTCCGGCGGTAACAAGGCGCACCTCTACCAAACGGCAGAGCGGTAAGATCCTGTTCGTGACGCCAAGTTGTCGCGGGCGGGGATTAGGGTGTCAGCACACTACGCTCACCCCTTCTGCTCGGGTCCGGCGGTTGCTGCTCAGTGGTGGCTCGAGCTGTGGGCCGGATCCCAGGGGTCTCTCGAGCGTCACTCCTCGCCCGTGAGTGAAAGGGAGTTGTTGGGTGTGGGAAATGTTTATTGTCCGTGACGCCACCCACGGTTGTGGTGATTTCAGCACCGCTGCTCAGTACAGGGGTCCCGGGGATGGTGATGCGGAGCAGCCAGGTGTTGTGTTGCCCCTCCGTGGGTAGGGGTTGGTGATCCCGGGGCCCGGTGATGGTTTGGGAGGTGCAGGGCCTGGTGGGCGCAGGGATGCGGGGGCAGCGCTGTGCCTTGCGGCACTGTGGTACTCACTCAGCCTGAGACGTTGACACAGTTTTTACGGTAAACCAAACGGCTGGTAAGACGGTCCCACGGACGGCTGCACTTGCTCTCCCGGTAGGTGACGGTGATGTCCCTCTTCCTTGCACCTTTGTGTACTTGTTGGTTGCGATGGGTCCCCACCGGTAACCCGCTCCCCGGCTTCAAGCTGGACCGGGGGAGCTCTACTCTTTGCCCGCAGGCGCTGGCCCTAAGAAACTGGTGCCTTGGCGGTGGCGGTGTCTCTCTTACACTGGCTGGGCTGTTGCCTTCAATCGGGACTTGGTTGTTGGGGGATCTACGTCCCCTTCACTGACGGATTCGGCAAATTATGGCGACTCCAAGCCTTGCCGGGGTCCGAGAGGCCCCTGCCCTGTTGCTGACTGTCCTTCGGAACACTGCTCCAGACCGCCGGGCACACAGCCTACGGGGTCCTTCCAGGAACTTCCAAACGGTCCCCCTCCAGACAGTCACCGCCGTTGCTGACCTTGCTGACCTGTCCTGCACACAGCTGGACTACTTCAGGCTTTCTCTCAGTCACCACTCTTGCTCTCCTCTTTTACCACTTCACTTCACTTCTACTTTCACTTCCTTAGCTCATCTTAGCTGTTTACTCCTTCACTCCCCTAACTGTTCTCCTTACTCAAGCTCTTCCCTGAGCTGACTGCCTGGTTTTTCCCGCCTCCAGAGCTGTGTCCTCCTCGGTGGGCGGAGCCAACCGCCTGGCCCACCCCCTGGTGTGAATCATCAGCCTCTGGAGGAAGGCAACAAGGATTTTTGGTTAGCTTAGATGTTCCTACCTGGGATGTAAGGTGTGATGGTGTGTGACCTGTGTCCCCTGGCTTGCCCCGGGCGACACACATGCGGCCCGCGGGCCGCGTGTTTGAGACCCCTGCTTTAAACTGTATTAAAACGTAGTTTAGATCATACTAATGTGTATATGACTATTATTTCTTAAGAATATTATGTTACTTTCACACCCTATTTTCTTATGTAATACACTGGATCTTCTAATTCTGAGTTTGCACATGGTTCTCCTCAAAGAGGAAGCTGGCTCTCTAGTGCCCCCTATTGGAGGCAGTCACACTATAAGTCAGTGTTTACCCTTTAACAAGCCTTGTGACATGTCTTAAGGGTACTTTACACGCTGCGATATAGGTACTGATAAGGCTAGCGAACGTACCCGCCCCCGTCGGTTGTGCGTCACGGGCAAATCGCTGCCCGTGGCGCACAACATCGCTAACACCCGTCACACGGACTTACCTTCCCTGCGACGTTGCTCTGGCCAGCGATCCGCCTCCTTTCTAAGGGGGTGGTTCATGCGGCGTCACAGTGACGTCACACGGCAGCTGTCCAATAGAAGCGGAGGGGCGGAGATGAGCAGCCGGAACATGCCGCCCACCTCCTTACTTCCTCCTCATTGCCGGTGGACACAGGTAAGGAGATGTTCGTCGTTCCTGCGGTGTCACACATAGCGATGTGTGCTACCGCAGGAACGACGAACAACATCGTACCTGCAGCAGCAACGATATTAAGGAAATGAACGACGTATCAACGAGCAACGATTTTTCATGTTTTTGCGCTCGTTGATCATCACTCATTGGTGTCACATGCTGCGATGTCTCTAACGGCGCCGGATGTGCGTCACTAACGACATGACCCCGACGATATATCGTTACCGATGTCGCAGCATGTAAAGCACCCTTTAAACTATTGGCCAAGCCAGAATCTTCTATAAAAGGAAAAGACCTGCTTACAGCCCTTGTAGGATTTTCGAGCCTCATCAGTACAGAATAAAAAACATCTAGCAGGCGCTGTGACCTCTGCTGAGGTCACTCTGCAGTGATGAGGCGAAGGTGAATTGTGATCATATTGTGGCGGATACAGTTCTCTGTATAAAAATGATACCATTCGTAGTAGCTTGCAGTAATAATGAGAAGACTGCAAATAAGTCTTCTCCATTCTCTACACAACAAGAAATACAGCAATATTGTAAGTTAATTTTTGAATATAGACAATGTGTTACGCTCACCGATGGTGATGAGGCGGCGGGTGGGAGTGGGCCCACTTGACCACAGGGGGGCTTCAGTAACCACCTGCCGATACAGACGGCAGGTGCCAGTCCCAAGTCAGTGACCAGGACTGTGGAAGCTGACCCCCAGGACAGGAACGGGCTCAGGTACAGGCTAGCAAACTCTTTAGTGCTGGGATGGTTGAGGCAAACAGTATGGCTAGTATGGGCAGGCAGGTAGGGAAGGAATTCCAGGAAACAGGTGAAAGGTACAGGAAGATGGACACGGGTAAGATAACGGACAGTGGACAACAGGACCTGACAACTAGCTATCTTGAAGGACAAACACTAACTAACTGACCATGTTGCTCAGACACCTCCCCTAGTGGAGGCACTTCTGGGAAATAACACGCTGGCCCTTTAAGAGCAGGTCGGGCACCCATACACACTAAGCACATTCCTGGAGGACCTGTGCGGCATGCACAGGCCCTGTGAGCCGGAGACTCACACATGGAGGACCGCAAAAAAGCAAATCAGGATGGCGCAGATCGCCCGCGGCAGTGAGTGAGTGGGCATCCCTGCTGAAGAGAGGCAGAGCAATGCAGGGATGCTGGCACTACAGAATAACAATCAAAATGACTGCTGGAACACCATTGTAAATGTGAACAGGGTGCTAGGCAAAAAATAAACAATCTATATGAAGTGAAAGCTGCACACCAAATTCAGAGAAATATGAACAAGCATAACTGCTTTATGATACATAAGTAATGAACAATACAACTATCCATATGAAAAATGGAAAAAAAAAATTAAATGTGACATTGCATAACTGCTGAGGATTATTTGAAAAAAAAGAGATATTTAGCTAATGTATTGATCAATTCATTACTGCCCCATACCCAACTTCACGGTAATCTCTTATTTATGGGGTCCCTAACCAAATGTTACCTCTATATGCGGTTAAAACCTGCTTGTGTGCATGGGTACCTAACCAAATGTTACCTCTATGTGCGGTTGAAACCTGCTGTGTTTGGGAAGCGAGGGACCTGGCTATATAGGAAGTTGAATAATCATGGCCCCCATAAATAAGAGATTACCATGAAGTTGGTTATGGGGCAGTAATGAATTGATCAATACATTAGCTAAATAGCTCTTTTTTTCAAATAATCCTCAGCAGTTATGCAATGTCGCATTTAATTTTTTTTTCCATTTTTCATATGGCTGTATTTTTCATTCCTTATGTATCATAAAGCAGTTATGCATGGCACTACAGAATGACATGGAAAATTGGGAAAAAACTTTTTAACAAATATGTTTAACATAAAACATGATTTGAATTATATGTGATTTCTGATAATATATTCTCTTTAAATGAGTTGTCTCCATAAGCAAATCCTTTGAAATGAAAAAGGCCCTCTCTATGAATCAGAGTAGAAAGCCTCTAAAAAAAAGTATTAGAACCAACCAATATTCCTATAACCAAAAGTATCTGGCTGAATATGAGAGATGTACCTAAATATCACAAGATAAACCAAAATAAAAATAAAAATGGTGCTACAAAATATCTCACAAATATATCAACTTTATTAAATATAAAATATTTAAAATATATTTATAATAATTTAAAATATAATAAACAATATTATAATGGGTTTTGTTAAAAAAACTTCGTAGCTCAGTAGAGGGTAAACAACAAACTACCCAAGGCTATAAACAGTATAATGCACCCATTATCTATTGCAGCATATTTCCCAGTGGTTAACATATACATCAAATAGAAGCGTATACAATGTAATATTCCATACTTAGGATGTGGAGCCTGTTAGGTGTGTACCCCTGTGCCCCAACGTGTGTTTTACTCATCTTTATCAGTTGGCATGTCCATGTTCCCTGATGAAGCTGGGTGAAGTGCGCATTGGCAGGGCAGGGTTACACACCGTTTAGGGCTCCACATCATTACTATGTAAGTTTAATGCTTGTGGGTGTGAGTGGGGAGTGAACCCACTGAGCAACAGCACACAGAATACCTGAGGAGCAAGACTATGGCTTACACCAAGTTTTCACCAGAGCCTCTGATGATGAGGGTGGATTTGGCTGCAGGTAGAAACCAGATACCACTCAGGGGAGACACGGTGCTGTGACAGATGGCCCCAGGGATATAGACCCTGATAGTCTCTGATAAGGCAGGTGCAGCTGGGACAGCTGATGTGACAGGCTCAGCCAGTATGGAACGATGCAGCAGCCAGTACAGCAGGTTTCTCTAATATTTAACGATGCGGCAGCAGCGGCCGGTATAGCAAGTTCAGCCGATATGGAATGATGGAGCAGTGGCCAGTGCAGCAGGTTTGGCCAATATGGAATGATGCGGCAGTAGCGGCCAATACAGCAGGTTTGGCTGATATGGAGCGATGCAGCAGGAGCGTTCAGTACTACAAAACAAACAGATGTAAGTAACACAGCAGCAGCACATAGGTAAGGGATTTTAATAACTATCAACGCATACGCGTGTGCCCTAAGAGTCCTCCTTGGAGACATGTGCGGCGTGTGCAAGGCTTGGGAGCCAGCAGCAGGGATGGACCAGCCACCGCTGAGTAGCCTGGAGGGTGTGTGTGCCACGTCCCCACTGGGGGAGGGGGGTAGTAAAGTGGTGGTGGTGTTACAGTAAGTTTGCATAGACCAACAGCACCCATCCCACCAAATCCCGCTATTTGGCATAGAGCGTGAGTGAATTAATTTGTAATTTGGGGATTTTCAGGGGAATTGGTGGTTTATATTCAGATTGTTGGACTGTAATACAAGAGGAGCTAAAGGTAGTGGCTGTAATTTAGATTAGGAAAACCAGTTGACAAGTTCCCCTTAAAGCCCGCTTTACACGCTACAATATATCTTACGATGTGTCGGCGGGGTCACTTCGTAAGTGACGCACATCCGGCATCGTAAGGTACATTGTAGTGTGTGACAGGTACGTGCGATTGCGATTGAACGTTAAAACATTCATCGCATAGACGTCGTTGAATCCTGAAGAATTGCACGTCGGGTTGTTCAATGTTCCCGAGGCAGCACACATGTGTGACACCCCGGGAACATTGAACAGATCTTACCTGCCTCCCGCGGCTCCAGCCGGCAATGCGGAAGGAAAGAGGTGGGCGGAATGTTTATGTCCCGCTTATCTGCGCCCCTCCGCTTCTATTGGCCAGCTGCCGCGTGATGTCGATGTGACGCCGAACGTCACTCCCACTCCAGGAAGTGGACGTTCGCCGCCCACATCGAGGTCGTATGGACGGGTAAGTACGTGTGACAAGGGTTAATCGTTTGTGCGGCACATTCAACAAATTGAACGTGCTGCACATACGATGGGGGCGGTTACGATCGCATACGATATCGTATGCGAAATCGTAACATGTAAAGCAGGCTTTAGCCATCCAGAGATGACATATACAAACAACACTTCATATAGTGAAAAAAAAGAACATTACAATAGTTCATGTCATATTAAATGTCATAATTCTGTTTATATGAAGGTCTGATAAGATATGTAAAGATAAAAAAGCAAAAATGGAAAGGGACAAATTACTGTACATGTGAGATATAAACATACTAGGCTTTTATCCTTGACGTTCTACCACATATTTATCTGAATAGATGTACAGTATGTTGTATATCACATTTTGGTAACTTATAAAGTAGCAATCATGTTGCTTATTTAGTTATCCATATCCTACCATGTTTTTTGAAAAATTACAGTTTAAAAAGTATTGGTAGTGTTGACCCATGTCACCTAGAAAACGATACACTGTCGCATAAAACAGCCAGACTTTCAACATTCTTTCTTCTATGAGTAAAATTCAAATATTAAATCAGATTTTATAATTCCTTTTTCAGATACGTGGTAGATAATAATACAAATCAGTTTGAAACCCCCAGTAGAAGCACCATTCCACTTTTTTTAGTGGTGCTTTAAATGTAAGCTCCTTGTATTAAACTAAACCTCTTGCATTTTCATCTTCTTTCAGCGCCACTACAGCCCCATGGCACTATTTTGTTCCCGTAATTTCTGACTGGCCAGAAGTCAGGACTCAGAAGTGGCTTCATAAGAGCTCAATGCAACTCTATGAGAGCAAGAACAAGGCCAGAATGAGACTCTTATAGAGCTGTGTAGTGATGTGACTTTCGCCTTGGTCTATGAAACACAGGAGACTGACTGGAGCGACACTGAAAACAGATGAAGACGGCGGCAGGTGAGTGTAAGACAGGGGGCAGGGGACTTATATTTAAAGCACCATTCCAGCAGTAAAATAAAAAAACTTTGGAGTGGTGCTTTAAAGCAAGTGGCACTTTGCACACTACGACATTGCAAGCCGATGCTTGCGATGCCGAGCGCGATAGTCCCTGTCCCCGTCGCTGCTGCGATATCATGGTGATAGCTGGTGTAGCGAACATTATCGCTACGCCAGCTTCACATGCACTCACCTGCCCTGCGACGTCGGTCTGGCCGGCGACCCGCCTCCTTATTAAGGGGGTGGGTCGTGCAGTGTCATAGCGACGTCACATGGCAGGCGGCAAATAGAAGCGGTAGGGCGGAGATGAGCGGGACGTAAACATCCCGCCCACCTCCTTCCTTCCGCATAACTGGCGTGAGCTGCAGGACGCAGGTAGGAGATGTTCCTCGCTCCTGCGGCTTCACACACAGCGATGTGTGCTGCCGCTGGAACGAGGAATAACATCATAACATCGGTCATTTCCAAATTATGGAAATGACCGACGCTACACCGATGATACGATTACGACGATTTTGCGCTCGTTAATCGTATCAAAAGGCTTTACACACTACGATATCGCCTGCGACGCCGGATGTGCTTCACTTTCAATTTGACCCCACCGACATCGCACCTGCGATGTCGTAGTGTGCAAAGTGCCCCTTAGATCTTTCAAATGAATATCTCATAGGGGTTGTGCAGTATAGGTTTTCCTCCAAATAACTCCTCACTTATCCATGTAGTTATACTGTTTAGTTTTGCATTTTTCTTTTTGCTTGAATCAGGTTGAGCTGCAAAATGAAAATGAACTCAATGGCAAAAGTAGTGCTGTTTCAGGGAAGACCGAATGAATGGTTATGCCCACATATGCTACCATAGTTTTTATTCTTGGTTGCATGCATCTGAGGCCTCCTTCACACGTCAGTGATTCTGGTACGTATGACATCCGTTTTCATATGTTCCGGAGACATGGACATATGCAGACTCATTAAAATAAATGGGTCTGTGCACACATCAGTGTTTTCACAAGGACCATATGTCCATATGAAGCACATGTGTGTCCGTGTGTTCCGCATGGAGACAAGTCCATTTTTCTCTGGGATCACTGATGTCACATGGACCACACATTGGTGTGATCCGTGAGACACATACAGGTGAAAACACGTGTCTTTGAAATAAAATTATTTTCTATACTCACCTGTCTCCAATGCTGCTGTCTTTGGTACTGCTGTAATTTGCATGCTCATGAATATTCACTGCACCGCAGATTGTCACGCTCCCGGTGTCCCGGCAGCCCTCCTTACCCACTGAGCCGGTTCCTGCATCGCACCACCGCTCCGTACCCACTGATCCAGTCGTACCTGATTCGCACCACCGCTCCGTACAAACTGATTCAGTCGTACCTGCATCGCACCACCGCTCCGTACCCACTGATTCAGTCGTACCTGCATCGCACCACCGCTACGTGCTCACTGATCCAGTCCACGTGTCCACCGGTCATGGCTGCCGCTCCCGCTCGTGCTCTCCTGTGTCCTGCTCCTGGTCTTATGAGTCTGACTCTGAGTCTTAGCCACATGGTTCTGTATAGGACCAGGCCGCGCCCACTCTCATGGTCTTATAGGCCCAGCACACCTGCAGCAGGAGATGACATGAGGCTGTGCTGGGTATATAAGACTGGCCTTTCCATGTGGGCGGCGCCTGATCAACGTGTCTTGAAGCCTTGTCTTGTGAGCTAGGTGCTCAGGTCCCCTTGTGCCGTGTCCTGTACTACTGCCTGTCTTTACTACCCGGCACCTGTACCAGTGTCCTGCACTGTCTCTTAGGAACCCCGTGACCCCAGTGACTTTGTTCTTCCCGTCCCCTGTGGGACGCGGCTCCCGTCCCAGCCACGCCAGTGCTCCGGCTGCCGTGTACCCTGCCCCCCGGTGGGGTGCTCGGTCCAGCGGATCCACCTCCTGGGTCTACCAGTCCTCCCGGTCCTGACACAGATCTAGTTGCAGCGGCGACATAGACATCAGCCCAGGACAACAGCTCCGGGGAGAGGTGTGTAAAAAGTTCCTGCTCTCCATGTGCTAACACTAGAGTGCCAAAATCACGGCACACGGATGGGCCATACGCACCTTCAGCTCGGCCTTGGAAAACACAAATATTTTTCACGGACGTGTGAAAGGGGCATGAAGAAGGGATTTTTTTGACCTATCTTCCTCTTAGAGGAAAAGGTGCAGGGACTGGAAGAAAGAATAGCAACTTTGAAGTTAATTAAAGAACATGAGGACTTCTTGGACGAGGCAGAAGCAACCATTCAGGATATGGAAAGTGAGAAAAGCTTCAGAACACATACAGAGGCTGAAAAGTGGACACGTGACCAAAAGAAGCCAGCGTATCAAGTGGTCGTCACCACCCACACAGCTTAGCAACCAATATGAAGCCCTCATGCTGGAGAACGAAAATGGCACAGCTCAGGATGATACCATATCTACAGGAGAAGACACAGTATCATGAAAAGAAGTTACTTTGTCAACAAAAGCAGAAACAAAAGACACTCAAGGAGCAACATGCAGTGCGTCCAGAAAGAAAAGAAGAGTGGTAGTTATGGGCGACTCACTGCTAAGAGGCACGGAGGCAACTATCTGCAGGCCGGACATAACCGCACAAGAAGTATGCTGCCTCCTGGGAGCAAAAATCAAGGATGTGGCCAACAGGATACCAACTTCTTATCCTCGGATCCAAGGACAAATACCCGTTCCTATTGATACATGTAGGAACAAACAACACGGCAAGAAATGATCTACCAACTATTTGTGAAGACTTTGAAATTCTGGGGAAGAAAATAAAGGAACGGAACGTACAGGTTGTTTTCTCATCAATCCTCCCAGTCAATGGCCATGGTGTCTGAAGATGGAATAGGATACTAGATTTGAACAACTAGCTACGACGATGGTGCAGGCAGCAAGGATTTGGATTCTTGGACCATGGAGTGAATTACCTCTACGATGGACTTCTCGCAAGAGACGGGATACACCTCACAAAACCTGGGAAACACACGTTCGCCAGAAGGCTTGCCACACTCATCAGGAGGGCTTTAAACTAGAAGAAGAGGGGATGGGAGAAAAAACAGCAGACAAGAACATGCAGCAGAAGGACAAACTAATCAAGGATACTAGATGCCGTAAAGAGGACCCAAGACAGGGTACTAAGAAGGAAGCTAAGAAAAGGGGAGCAAAACTTCTCTCCTGCATGCTGACCAATGCAAGAAGCCTGACCAATAAGATGGAGGAACTGGAGCTGGTAATGTATGAGGAAAAATACGACATAGTAGGAATAACTGAGACATGGTTAGATGACAGTTATGACTGGGCGGCTAACCTGCAAGGATATGAATTGTTTAGGAGGGATCGTAAAAAAAGGAAAGGGGGTGGAGTCTGTCTATATATAAAGTCCAGTTTAAAGCCCAGACTAAGAGAAGATATTCAAGAGGGAAATGAAGAGGTGGAGGTAGAGTCTCTATGGGTGGAGGTACAAGGAGGGAAAACTAATAAAATCCTCATAGGGGTTTGTTATAGGCCACCAAATATAACGGAAACTACTGAAAATGTATTATTGAAACAAATAGACAAAGCAGCAAATCACAATGAGGTGATTATTATGGGGGACTTCAACTACCCCGATATAGACTGGGAAACTGAAACCTGCGTATCTCAGAAAGGACACCGGCTTCTGTCAGTAACTAAGGATAATTATCTGTCCCAACTTGTGCAGGGCCCAACTAGAGGGGCAGCCCTTCTGGACTTAATTTTAAGCAACAGGCCAGATAGAATAACAGACGTACGAGTGGGTGGGCACCTAGGGAATAGTGACCACAATAAAATGCAATTCCACTTGTCCTTCAGTAAGGTGCCTTGGAGGGGGGTTACAAAAACGCTGAATTTCAGGAAAGCAAAGTTTGATCAGCTTAGAGAAGACCTTCGCCAAATTGATTGGGACAATGTCCTCAAAAATGGGAGCCCAGAAAATAAGTGGGAAATTTATAAATCGGTATTAAACACCCACTGCGAGCGAGCCATACCGTACAGAAATAAAAGGGTTAGGAACAGGAGAAAACCAATGTGGCTAAATAAGGATGTAAAAGGGGCAATGAATAATAAGAAAAAGGCATTTAAAAAGCTAAAACAAGAAGGCAGCGAAGAAGCATTAAAAATATATAGAGAAAAAATAAAATGTGTAAAAAACAAATACATTTAGCAAAAGTAGAAACTGAGAGACTCATTGCTAAGGAAAGCAAAGCAAATCCCAAACTATTCTTTAATTATATAAACAGAAAAAAGATTAAAATTGATGGTGTTGGCCCTTTAAAGGGAACCAATCATCAGGATTTTCGTGTATAAGCTGCAGCCAGTGCAGTACTGGCACTATCATGCACAGTGTGTACATACCATTAGAGGGCAGCTCGGGTGTTTAGGCAGTGAAATTCATCTTTATAAAGTTTGAAATTTCGTGCACTTTTTGATAGACGTGTGCACCTCTGCAGATAATGTCCGGGCGGGTTATGCACGTGTTCCCCGCCCCCCCACCAGCCTGTTCCTCCCTCTCTCCTGATGTCCGGGCGGGTTATGCACGTGTTCCCCGCCCCCCCGCGCCGCCTGTTCCTCCCTCCCTCCCTCTGGCTGTATGTAAATATCTAATCTTCAGAAACATGGCGCCGGAGTGGGCCTCTGCGCATAGCGCTTATCCCCGGCGCCATGTTTCTGAAGCCCCCGCATTACACAACTTGGTGTCTGAGAGGGCGGCGCCACAGCGATGTCACACCGGCTGGTGTGTTGGCCCGGTGTCCTGGGGCGGCACGATACAGGAGCAGCAGGTAATCGCGTCCTGCGATCAGCTGTTCTGCAGTCCTGTTGTGATTGCGCTCGCTCCTGCGGTCACAATGGGATCTGAAGGAGCGAGGGCGCATGCGCCGCCCTCTAACACCAAGCTATGTGATGCGGGCGTCAGAAACATGGCGCCGGAGATAAGCGCTGTGCGCAGAGGCCCACTCCGGCGCCATGTTTCTGAAGATTAGATATTTACATACAGCCAGAGGGAGGGAGGGAGGAACAGGCGGCGCGGGGGGGCGGGGAACACGTGCATAACCCGCCCGGACATCAGGAGAGAGGGAGGAACAGGCTGGTGGGACATCAGGAGAGAGGGAGGAACAGGCTGGTGGGGGGGCGGGGAACTCCTGCATAACCCGCCCGGACATTATCTGCAGAGGTGCACACGTCAATCAAAAAGTGCACGAAATTTCAAACTTTATAAAGATGAATTTCACTGCCTAAACACCCGAGCTGCCCTCTAATGGTATGTACACACTGTGCATGATAGTGCCAGTACTGCACTGGCTGCAACCAGGGCCGGCTCCAGGTTTTTGTGGGCCCCGGGCGGAAGAGTCCCAGTGGGCCCCATCCACACACAGACACCGATACGAACATATACATATTTAAAGACAAACTCACAAAAATACATATAAACAGACAAATATATACAGTCATATACACTTACAGACAGACACACACACACACAACTCTGCTACATACAGACAAACACATACAGCTCTGCTACATACAGACAAACACACACACAAACTCTGCTACATACAGACAAACACATACAACTCTGCTACATACAGACAAACACATACAACTCTGCTACATACAGACAAACACATACAACTCTGCTACATACAGACAAACACATACAACTCTGCTACATACAGACAAACACATACAACTCTGCTACATACAGACAAACACATAGAACTCTGCTACATACAGACAAACACATACAACTCTGCTACATACAGACAAACACATACAACTCTGCTACATACAGACAAACACATACAACTCTGCTACATACAGACAAACACACACAACTCTGCTACATACAGACAAACACATACAACTCTGCTACATACAGACAAACACATACAACTCTGCTACATACAGACAAACACACACAACTCTGCTACATACAGACAAACACATACAACTCTGCTACATACAGACAAACACACACAACTCTGCTACATACAGACAAACACATACAACTCTGCTACATACAGACAAACACACACAACTCTGCTACATACAGACAAACACATACAACTCTGCTACATACAGACAAACACACACAACTCTGCTACATACAGACAAACACATACAACTTTGCTACATACAGACAAACACATACAACTCTGCTACATACAGACAAACACATACAACTCTGCTACATACAGACAAACACATACAACTCTGCTACATACAGACAAACACACACAACTCTGCTACATACAGACAAACACATACAACTCTGCTACATACAGACAAACACATACAACTCTGCTACATACAGACAAACACATACAACTCTGCTACATACAGACAAACACATACAACTCTGCTACATACAGACAAACACATACAACTCTGCTACATTCAGACAAACACATACAACTCTGCTACATTCAGACAAATGCACACAACTCTGCTGCTCTGTGGGGCCCACACCCGCGGCTTGGCGGGGACAGCACCAGCGGCACTGGCAGCACCCGCGGCTCGGCAGGGCCCAGACCCGCGGCTCGGCGGGGCCAGCACCCGCGGCTCGGCGGGGCCCACACCCGCGGAATCGGCGGGTGGGGGCATTGGCAGGGGCCAGGGCATACATCCAGGGGGTAGAAGCAGCTCACCGGGGCCTATAATGGGGAGGCGGGGAGGGCACTTACCCGATTAGGTCACGGTGGAGAGGGGGCCCACACAGCGCCGGACAGAAGCTCGCCTCCTTCATCTGTGGGACTGAGAAGGCGGTAGCTCCGCCCACAGATGAAATTCAAACGAGGATGTCTGCGCGCCTTAAAGTGACGGCGCCGCAGATTGCTGCCGAGGACTGCGGTCCCCGGAACTCGGCCGGGGACCGCAGAACTGTAAAGGCGAGTGGGCCCCGGCCAAGGGACAGGAGAACTGACGAGGCCGAGTGGGCCCCCCCGGCTCTCCAGGGCCCCGGCATTTGCCCGGGTTTGCCGGGTGCTGACGCCGGCCCTGGCTGCAACTTATACACGAAAATCCTGATGATTGGTTCCCTTTAAAGAACAATGAGGGTAAAATCATAGAAAGCGATGTGGGAAAAGCAAATGTTTTAAATACTTTTTTCTCAACTGTGTTCACACAGGAAAAGCATATGCCACGGGAAATGCAGAGTGATCATGTAAACGCTTCATTAAGTATGACCTGCCTAACCCAGGAAGAAGAGAAAGCCACGGACCCACTTGGGGGGGAGGGGCGACATGACCAAGGGGGAGGTAGGGAGTGATGGGGTTAATAGGGACAGTTGTGTGGATGCCTAATATGGCATTTTGGGATGGTCTTAGCCTGGGAGGAAGAGGAGGAGTAGGGAAAGGGTTAGTCCGGGAGAGGGAAGAGTTACCTCCTCTTCTGTTTCCGGACACCGAACGATCCCCGCCCACCCTCCCTTTGTGTTGTTATGTGGGGGATGTTTTTGGGTAGTTGGGATGCTATTTGTCACAGCAGCGGGGGGGGGTAGGTCTGGTCCAGAGGTTTGGAAGTGATTGGTGGCTGGACCGGGAGTCATTGTCTTGGTATGGTGGCTCTCGGTTCCGAGATGTGGCAGGCACGCTGTTCTGCCAAAGTGTGGGGGTCAATCCGTGGGTGATTGGCACCTCGTCTCTGGGTCGGTGTTTTGCGGCCGGGGGCAGGGGGAGTAGTAGTTAGTGGACTGGGCCTACCCCGGGGGGTATTGTAAATGTTATTGTCTATTGTTACCTTTATGTGGTTGTTTTGGGTCGCCCGTTGGACGGCGTCCCTAAGGTGCTAGTTTGTAAAACAATAGGCAATAAAAGGCTGCTGTGGCCATTTTGAACCAAGTCGCATGCAGTCCGTGTGTTTATTCTTAGAGGATAAGGGGGTTTGGTTACACAGACATCACGACCGGAGAATCCTCCCTCAGCTGGTCATGCAGAACTGACTTAGTAACATTAAAATTGACAAATCACCAGGCCCTGATGGCATTCACCCTCGGGTATTAAGGGAGTTAAGTAATGTGATAGACAGGCCTCTATTCCTTATATTTAAAGACTCTATAGAAACTGGGTCTGTTCCACTGGATTAGCGGCTAGCAAATGTGGTACCAATATTCAAAAAAGGGTGTAAAAGGGAACCTGGAAACTATAGGCCGGTAAGCTTAACATCTGTTGTGGGTAAAATGTTTGAAGGGTTTTTAAGGGATACTATTATGGAATGTCTCAATGTTAATAATTGTTTAACTCCATATCAACATGGATTTATGAAGGATCGCTCCTGTCAAACTAACCTGATCAGCTTCTATGAGGATGTAAGCTCTCACGTGGACCGAGGAGAATCATTGGATGTCATTTATCTCGACTTCGGTAAAGCATTTGACACTGTCCCACATAAAAGACTGCTAAGTAAAATGAGAAAGCTTGGGCTCGGGGAAAATGTGTGTAGATGGGTAGGTAGTAGTGATGAGCGAGTACTAAAAAGCTCGGGTGCTCGAGACTCGGGCTGAGCATCCCAAGATACTCGTGTACTCGGCCCGAGCACCGAGCCCAATGTTATCCTATGGGAGACCCGAGTATTTTTGTGAAATGACCCCCGGCAGCATGTGGAAACTCTAAAAATGTCACAAAAGTCTCAGAAGAGTGCTCAAATGACATGGCAACAGCATGGGGAAGACCCCTTGAAGCATTTATCACTCAAAAGTCACAGCTGTGAACAATTTTGTCCGCGTTTTACGCCATTTTTACGGACTCACCAGAAAACCTTCCAAAATGACACCAAAATGAATTTTCATGGCGGAAATGTTAAGGGCACATACCCAATAGTGAGATAGAGCTAATGTATGTTACTTTTTGAGATCAATACATGAAAGATTTTACGTAAAACATTGTGTGGCACTCCGATGTCCCTGAGAAGAGACGTACATAAAGGCCTCTGAGTCTAATGTGGCTATTTTGAGGAAGTGAGTCTTTGTAGTATTTTCCTTTGCCAGGGCAGTCCAAAATTTTGAGGTTCACCAATGCCCCTGCATACAGACGTGCATGATGGCCTGTAAACCTGAAGTGCCCATTGTAAGGAAGTGGGTCTATTGTAGTATAGCCCTTTGGCAGGGCAGCCAAAAATTGGGAGGCTCCACGTTGTCCCTGGATAGAGACGTGCATGATGGCCTGTAAACCTGAAGTGCCCATTGTAAGGAAGTGGGTCTATTGTTGTATAGCCCTTAGGCAGGGCAGCCAAAAATTGGGAGGCTCCACGTTGTCCCTGGATAGAGACGTGCATGATGGCCTGTAAACCTGAAGTGCCCATTGTCAGGAAGTGGGTCTATTGTAGTATAGCCCTTAGCCAGGGCAGCCAAAAATTTGGAAGCTCCACGTTGTCCTTGGATAGAGACGTGCATGAGGGCCTCAAAACATTAAGTGTCCATTGTCAGGAAGTGGGTGTATTATAGTATAGCCCTTTGGCAGGGCAGCCAAAAATTGGGAGGCTCCACGTTGTCCCTGGATAGAGACATGCATGAGGGCCTCAAAACATTGTTCCCATTGCAAAGGAGCGGGTCTCCTGTCGTTGTAATGTCCATTCTGCAAAGAATGGGCGAAAAAATTTACCACTGGGGGTATACCTGAAACAAAGGCCTAACTATTGTAACGGTCATCATGGTGGCGCATGAGGAGAAGGAGGAGCAGTCCAGCGATTATCCAAAGTCCAGAAGTGTGTACCCATGGGTGACTGGAGGTACATGGCAAATTCCCGTTACAAACTTTAAATTCCGCTCTCATTTGCTGGTGGTGTGGTGAAGTCTGGCCCAATCCAACCCTTGTTCATCTTGATCAGAGTCAGCCTGTCAGCATTTTCAGTTGACAGGCGGGTGCGTTTATCTGTAATGATTCCACCTGCGGCACTAAAAACACGCTCTGACAAAACGCTAGCGGCAGGGCAGGCCAGGACTTCCAAGGCGTAGAGAGCCAATTCATGCCACGTGTCCACCTTGGATACCCAATAATTGTAAGGCACAGAGGAATGTCGGAGTACAGTTGTTCGATCTGCAAGGTACTCCTTGAGCATCTGGGCAAACTTAGGATTTCTTGTGGCACTACCCCGCACCTCAGGGGCTGTGGTACGTGAGGGGCTGAGAAAACTGTCCCACATCTTAAAGACTGTTCCCCTACCTCTGGCAGATTGGACTTGTGCCTCTCTCGGCTGTACGCCTTGGTTGTCCACTGATTCCTGACCTATGCCGCTAGCGTTTTGTGAGGGGAATGCTTTGCCTACTTCCGTGACTATGGCCTTCCGGAACTGCTGCATTTTGGTTGACCTCTCCGCCTCGGGAATAAGAGACATAAAGTTCTCCTTGTAGCGTGGGTCTAACAGTGTTACCAACCAGTAATGATTGTCGGCCAAGATGTTCTTAACGCGAGGGTCACGAGACAGGCAGCTTACCATAAAGTCAGCCATGTGCGCCAGACTCTTAACAGCCAGGACTTTAGTAGCCTGACCAACACGATGACTGAACATGCTGTCCTCCTCCTCCTCCTCCTCCTCATCTACCCTGTCCTCTGGCCAGCCACGCTGAACCGAGGATATGACTGGTGTGCATGTCATATCCTCAATTTGGCCGGAGATTTGCTCCATGTCTTCATCCTCCTCCTCGTCATAGTCCTCCACTGCACGTTGTGATGAGACGAGGCTGGGCTGTGTGTTATCACCCACACCCACTACTGTTTCTTGCTGCAACTCATCGCGCTCTGCCTGCAATGCATCATGTTTGTTTTTGAGCAGAGACCGTTTTAGAAGGCAGAGTAGCGGTATGGTGACGCTAATAATGGTGTCATCACCACTCACCATCTTGGTGGAGTCATCAAAGTTTTGGAGGATGGTACATAGGTCGGACATCCATCTCCACTCCTCAGGTGTTATGTGTGGAGTTTGACCCATTTCCCGACGGCTTAGGTGATGCAGGTACTCAACAACTGCCCTCTTCTGCTCACATATCCTGACCAACATGTGCAGAGTTGAATTCCAACGCGTGGGGACATCACACACCAGTCTGTGAGCCGGAAGATGCAAACGGCGCTGAAAGCCGGCAAGGCCGGCTGAAGCAGTAGGTGACTTTCGAAAATGTGCAGACAGGCGGCGAACTTTTACCAGCAGATCAGACAGCTCTGGGTATGACTTTAGAAACCGCTGAACCACGAGGTTGAGCACATGGGCCACGCATGGAACATGTGTCAGCTGGCCTCGCCTCAAAGCCGCCACCAGGTTCCGGCCATTGTCACACACGACCTTTCCTGGCTTTAGGTTCAGAGGTGTGAGCCAGTGATCTGCCTGCTGTTTCAGAGCTGTCCACACCTCTTCTGCATTGTGGGGTTTGTCACCTATGCAGATTAGCTTCAGCACAGCCTGTTGCCGCTTCGCCGAGGCAGTGCTGCAGTGCTTCCAGCTTGGGACTGGTGTGGAGGGTACAGTGGATGAGGATGCGCAGGAGGAGGAGGAGGCTGAAGAGCATGACATTCCGGAGCTGTAGAGTGTGGGTGAAACACTGACTGAGGTAGGGCCTGCAAACCTTGGTGTGGGAAGGACGTGTTCCGTCCCTCGCTCAGACTGGGTCCCAGCTTCCACAATATTAACCCAGTGTGCCGTCAACGAGATGTAGCGGCCTTGCCCACAAGCACTTGTCCACGTGTCTGTGGTTAGGTGGACTTTGGGTGAAACAGCATTGTTCAGGGCACGTGTGATGTTTTGTGACACGTGGTTATGCAACGCGGGGACGGCACACCGGGAGAAATAGTGGCGGCTGGGGACCGAGTAACGTGGGACAGCTGCCGCCATCAGGTCGCGGAATGCTTCTGTCTCCACCAGCCTAAAAGGCAACATTTCCAGCGCAAGCAGTCGCGAAATGTTAGCATTTAGAACTGTGGCATGTGGGGTGTTGGCAGTGTATTTGCGCCTGCGTTCAAAGGTTTGCTGAATGGATAACTGAACGCTGCGCTGGGACAAGGACGTGCTTGATGATGGTGTTATTTCTGCGTAGGCAACTGCAGGTGCAGGACCGGAGGAGGCTTGTTCGCAGGCAGCATGGACAGGGGATTGGCTCGCACAACCAGCGAAGACGTAGCAGTGACATCAGCAAGCACTGCTCCTCGACTCTGTTGTACTTCCCACAAAGTCGGGTGCTTGGCTGACATGTGCCTGATCATGCTGGTGGTGGTCAGGCTGCTAGTTTTGGTACCCCTGCTGATGCTGGCACGGCAGGTGTTGCAAATGGCCTTTTTAGAATCATCTGGAGCCAACTTAAAAAACTGCCAGACTCGGGAAGACCTAACATTTGTACAGGCACCTTGTGTCGTGTTGTTGTTCCGGGGAACGGTTGCCTGACTTCTGCCTGGAGCCACCACCCTGCTTCTTACTGCCTGTTGGGATGCTACGCCTCCCTCCCCCTGTGCACTGCTGTCCTCGCTCTGCATATCCTCCTGCCAGGTTGGGTCAGTTACTGGATCATCCACCACGTCGTCTTCCTCTTCCGCACCCTGCTCCTCCTCCTGACTTCCTGACAATTGTGTCTCATCATCGTCCACCCCTTGTTGAGACACGTTGCCAACTTCGTGAGAACGTGGCTGCTCAAATATTTGGCCATCTGTACATACGATCTCCTCATGACCCACTTCAACATGAGCTGGCGAGAGGCTAGAATGTGCGAATGGAAACGTGAACAGCTCTTCCGAGTGTCCAAGTGTGGGATCATTAATGTCCGAGGACGTGTACTCAGCCTTGTGGTAGGAAGGAGGATCAGGTTCTGAAATGTGCGGTGCAGTATCACGGCTACTGACACTTGACCGTGTGGAAGACAGAGTGTTTGTGGTGGTGCCAATCTGACTGGAAGCATTATCCGCTATCCAACTAACAACCTGTTGACACTGGTCTTGGTTCAAGAGCGGTGTACTGCTGCGGTCCCCAAGAATTTGGGACAGGACGTGCGAGCGACTAGATGTGGCCCTTTGTTGTGGCGAAATTAGAGCTTGCCCACGACCTCGGCCTCTGCCTGCACCACCATCACGTCCACTTCCTTGTTCCTTGCCAACGCCCTGGCACATTTTGCAATGCTGTGCTGACGTGTATTCACTAGACTTGGGCATTATATCCAAGTTTGTGCAAATCGTGCACCTGTACGCTGCCACCGACAGGCACACACGTGCGGTTTTTAAATGCAAGCACGGACGCACTAAGAACCTAACAGGTTTTAGGAGCAAAAATTACTGAGAAGTCTGACACTATCAGCCACTGCTGACTGACGTGTATTATACACTACACTTGTGCGTTATATAATAGTTTGGTAAAAACGCACACAAGTGCACCTGTACGCTGCCACCGACAGGCACACACGTGCGGTTTTTAAATGCAAGCACGGACGCACTAAGAACCTAACAGGTTTTAGGAGCAAAAATTAATGAGAACTCTGACACTATCAGCCACTGCTGACTGACGTGTATTATACACTACACTTGTGCGTTATATAATAGTTTGGTAAAAACGCACACAAGTGCACCTGTACGCTGCCACCGACAGGCACACACGTGCGGTTTTTAAATGCAAGCACGGACGCACTAAGAACCTAACAGGTTTTTAGGAGCGACAATTAATGAGAAGTCTGACACTATCTGGACTGTTTTAGACTGTGTACACCAGCCCCAGATATGATGAAGGCTGGTATACGGTCACCACTAGGAATGGCTATATACCCTGCCTGCCTGCCTGCCTGCCTGTATACTGCTACAATAGTCCTGACAAGGACTCTTCTGGTCACTAGCCTGTATTCCGACCTGGCTATACCCTGCCTGTATACAGCAACAATAGTCCTGAGAAGGACTCTGCTACTGTACTCCGACCTGGCTATACCCTGCCTGTCTGTATACAACTAGAATAGTCCTGAGAAGGACTTCTGGTCACACTGTTTGCAGCCCTGCTACGGAAATAGCTATAAAGGGCCGCAAACCTTTCCCTGAAGCAGCGACACTCTCCCTGCACTGACTGTCTGGATGGCTGTGAGCAGAGCACAGCGCGCCGGCCGGTATAAAGGCTCGGTCACGCTGTGCGGGCCGGCCAATCACTGCAATTCCACAACTAACAGGGCTGTGGCATTGCAGTGGTCTGCCAGCCAATCCCTGCATGAGGGCTGGCTCTCAAAAGAGCGCCAACATGCAGGGATGAAGACCACGAGTACAGCACGAGTATCGCGAGATTACTCGGTCCCCGCCGAGTAGCCCGAGTACAGTGATACTCGTGCGAGTACCGAGTAGTGACAAGCATGCTCGCTCATCACTAGTAGGTAGCTGGCTAAGTGGTAGAAAACAAAGAGTGGTTATTAATGGCGCATACTCAGATTGGGTCAGGGTTACTAGTGGGGTGCCACAGGGGTCTGTATTGGTCCCCCTACTATTTAATATATTTATTAATGATCTGGTGGATGGTTTACAGAGTAAAATATCAGTATTTGCAGATGATACAAAACTATGTAAGGTAGTTAACATAAAGGAGGACAGTTTGCAACTACAGATGGATTTGAGTAAATTGGAGAATTGGGCTGAAAAATGGCAAATGAGATTTAACAGAGATAAGTGTAAGGTTATGCACATGGGAAGGAGAAACAGATGCTACAATTACTTACTAAATGGGAAACTGCTTGGGAAATCAGACATGGAAAAAGACTTAGGCATCTTAGTCAATAAGAAGCTAAATTGGAGTGCCCAGTGTCAGGCAGCAGCCACCAAAGCAAATAGGGTGATGGGATGCATTAGAAGAGGTCTGGGGGCACGAGATGAAAACATCATTCTCCCTCTGTACAAATCACTCGTCAAACCACACTTGGAGTATTGTGTGCAATTTTGGGCGCCGGTGCTCAAGAAAGACATTACTGAACTTGAAAGGGTTCAGAGGCGGGCTACTAAAATAATAAATGGAGTGGGTGCATTACAATACACGGAAAGGTTATCAAAATTAGATCTATTTACTCTAGAAAAGAGAAGACTTAGGGGAGACCTAATAAACATGTAATGTACAAATATATCAGAGGGCCATATAGAGATCTCTCCCATGATCTGTTTGTACCAAGGACTATGACAAAAACAAGGGGGCATTCTCTTCGATTGGAGGAAAGAAAATTCCTACATCAGCATAGAAGAGGGTTCTTCACGATAAGAGCAGTGAGGCTCTGGAACTCTCTTCCTGAGGAAGTGGTGATGGCCAACTCACTGAATGAATTTAAAAGAGGAATGGATGCTTTTCTTGATAGCAAAAGTATAGAAGGTGATAAATAGCATAATCTTACAGGTAGATAGAAGAGCGACCAAGATTATTAGAGGAATGGGTGGGCTGCAACACCAAGACAGGTTATTAAACTTGGGGGGATCTAATCACAATGTATAAACATATGAGGGGACAGTACAGAGACCTTTCAAAAGATCTCTTTACACCTAGGCCTGCGACTGGAACACGGGAGCATCCGCTACGTCTTGAGGAAAGAAGGTTTAATCATAATCACAGACGAGGATTCTTTACTGTACGAGCAGTGAGACTATGGAGCTCTCTGTCGCATGATGTTGTAATGAGTGATTCACTACTAACATTTAAGCAGAACCTGGATGCCTTTCTTGAAAAATATAATATTACCAGTTATGTATATTAGATTTTATGACAGGGTATTGATCCAGGGAACTAGTCTGATTGCCGGATGTGGAGTCAGGAAGGAAATTTTTTCCCCATTGGAACTTGTTTGACACATTGGGGTTTTTTTGCCTTCCTCTGGATCAACATGTTAGGCTACGGGTTGAACTAGATGGACTTAGAGTCTCCCTTCAACCTTAAAAACTATGAAACTATGCTCATCTACAGACAAGGAGATATTTAGTAATACTAGACTATAGGCTTACATTCTTAATGCACAATGTTTTTAGGAGTGGAGACTGGATGACCATCTGATTTTTATGGTTGACCCCAACTCACTTACAGAATGTCATGTGTTGAGGTATATAAAGATCGGGCAGATAGATGCCAACTGCACAGTTCTCTTGCACTTAGAATGATAATGTCTCAGGTGGCAGTTTACCCCCCTCTTCTTACTGATCGTACTTCTGAGCTGAGCATGTACAGTATAGGTGTTTGGAGGTCAGGAGGGATTGTTGATCGATATCTTTGACCTTACTGTCATAGACTTTGACAGCTGCAGCCAATTACTGGCCATAGTGGCAACACAGATGCATCCAGTGATTGGCTGCAGCACATGCTGGAAGAAGTAAAACAAGTACTAGTTGGTGAACAGACATCGCTAGAAGAGGAAGGAGCAGTAGGGAATTAGTTAGATGTATATGCTTTAATTTATGTTAAAAGTTGGCTAGAAAACCCCTTTAAAATGAATATGTCAGGTGCAATATGCACTCAGAAACATGAGCAGCTCTGAGTGCATATTAGTAATCCCTGCCTAGCAGTCTCTGTATATACTAGTTAAACACCTATTTTCCATCCAAATTTAATAATTTTGTAACCAGGATGGAGGGAAATCCCCCAAACAGATTACCAGCAACTCAGATAACGATGAAGAAACCAGAGGACAAAGAGTTAATGCTGAATCAAGAAGTATTTATTGAAAATTGCAATAAAGTGCAATCGTGCATAAAAAGTAAGAACAAGAGGAGGGATATGGCTTTAAAAGAAAAGGTTCCAAATCATCCTGCATAGTGCATGTGTGGCACCCCTGAGGCTTCAGTCGCCACAAAGGTACTGCACCTTAGCCAGAGGTATAGTATCCATTTCCCGGACAAGCAGGAGATCACAAACCGGTATACACAAACACAGACACTCTCATTTAGCAACACTCCACTAAACCGTGGTTAGGGCAAGTTGCACCTTTGATATCGCTATAGTAACGCACAGTCCGAAGCCAACCCTGGGAGTAGAGTCTAGTTAGTGGGAGCAGTCTGTAGAACGTGAGCCAGTTGGAACAGGACGCGGAGGAGCACGGTCCTGGGGACGAGGGCTGGATCAGCTCGTCTCAGGATCGTGGGAGAGAAAGGGTCCTAGGACCACGGGAAGTGCGCCATACACCCGTGGACTCTTTTCCACACCGGCATACTGGTGTGGAGGGATTTGTTCGCATAGGGGACCGGCCCTCAAACTATTGGAGAACTTTAAGACTCAGCTAGCAAACCGGAGGCTAAGGCTACTGCAAGTACTGGAACCACATCCACACACATCCAGTAAAAAGGTGACCCCATAGGGCCAAGGGATAGAGCTTCAAGCCACCCGACAGGGTCCGCAGACACCGGCTCGGGGCTCTGTATGTGCAGATGTGGGACAGGCGAGAGAGGTCAGCGCAGGGAGATGACCAGGAAAGGACACTGAATGGTGTACCGGGTTGTGCCTCCGAACTATCCTGGATTGTCTGGAGCCAATCACAGCGGAAATCAGCACTCTGAGGGCAGCCTCTGACTAGTCGTTGTAACCTGCAACTCTGAACTGTGAGTAAAGACCTTATGACTGCATTCCTGTGTTGCCTAGTTATTCTCTGAGTCTCCGGCCCTGCACCCCACCATTACTCCACAACACTATCTTCAGCCGGGTAACTCAGCTCTACCTGTGGAGAGCTATACCAACTCAACTGCATCACCATCAATCCCCAGAGGAAACTGAATAGCAGCGGTGGCACATATCTTGCCGCACACCACAGGTGGCATCAGGAACTATAAATCTCTTGTAAATAATTCCTTTTATTTTATGACACCGCTGGGGTCACGGAACTGGGCCCTGTCGCTGTGACATCCCTCTGAGCAGAAACAGAGTCGGCCTGGTAACAAGTGCCCCTAGACTCCGGTGCGGGCGTGTCACATGTACAATTTCATAAGTACAAATGGACAGTGGAATAATTGTGTGTGCAGGACAATGGGAAACACCACTGAAAGGAACTCTGGGCAAAACACAAAATCAGTTAAGCTTAGCTGCATGCAGATCGAGGTATACAGGATACATGTAAACAAGTGATTACTGCATGCAGCCCAGAAAAAACAAAGTTGCAAAGTAGCAATAGATCAAAGTATTTACCTAGATAGGAGTAAAGCCCAGGGTCCAGAGTGGTGTACCCCAACACACGTTTCACGGCCTACGGGGTCACCTGCTGCTTCATCAGGGGGGAAGAAGGAAATGGTAGCACCATTACTAAGTGCAGCCGTAAAATAGGCCCGCCTCCGTAAGTATAGACGGCTGTAGTAACTTCCTACATGAGTGGTCATAAGATGGCGCCTGCGCACACAAGCTGGCCTCCCCTTAGCGCGAACCCAGCCATCAACACGCCAAGGGCGCATGTGTGTGCGCCGCGCCAGGAAGGAAGCGATCCGGGGACTTCAGATCATGCACAGTGCACATCCATCCTCCGCTGGCCACCATGAAGAGTGAGGTATGTGCGGCAAAGCTACACATTCATTAGCATGTTAGTACGCCCTTAGGGTAATGCTAACATGCTAAGGGGGCCGACTAGCCAAGGGAAATCAAGCCTTTGGGACTAGTCCCTGACCTCATTAACATTAACTAAACGATCTTTAAAAATACTCTTTCTAAAGATCTCTTTATTTATGCTAGTGTATACAGGGACAGTTAGGCAGTGATTAGCAATATGCACGCAGAACTGCTAGTGGTTCTGGGTGCATATTGCACCTGACAGGTTCCCTTTAATAATGTCTTTAATGAATACCTAAACCTCTATTTCTGTTTTTCTTTTTAATTATTTTGTCCAGAATGGAAATCTGTGAAATGTTGTAAATCACTTTATTAGGTATTTGCCTTCATTCCTATTAAAAAAAAAAAAAAAAAAGGCTGGTCTCCAAACCCCAGTCTATTTACCTGTCTCTAGCTGCATTGATATCACTATGTTCACACTTGGATGCTGGCAGTGAAAGGGTGATCTGAGCATGTGTCCCACTAAGGGCTCACTCACACTTCAGTTTTCATGTACAAGTGTTATCCGTGTTCTTCATGGGTAGCCTTCATAATTATGGTCCATGCAGCTGTTCACATCAGTGACTTTTTGCGGACCGAGTCCATGCAAACTCAAGGAGACATGTCCGATATTGATCCAAGTGTCGGATCTAAGTTGGCAATGAAAGTCTTTGGGTCCATGAGAAAATCGGACAGAACTCTGATGCCATCCATGAGATGATTGTTTTTCCCTGACAGATACGAGAAGTTGGAGAAACTTTTTTTCTTATCATCAGTGGAAAAACTGATGAAACTCTAATAAAAATCACTGATGGAACCTGGACGTTTTTCACATAGGTCAAAAATCTGACATCTGAATGAGGTTTTACTCTGGGGATAAACCTGCTACAGAAGATTGCTTTGATAAACTCAACACTCAGGGATACTTTGCATGCTGCGACATGGCTAGCATTGGCTAGCGATGCCGAGCGCGATAGTACCCGCCCCCGTCGCACATGCGATATCTTTTGATAGCTGCCGTAGCGAACATTATCGCTACGGCAGGTTCACACGCACTTACCTGCCCTGCGACGTCGCTCTGGCCGTCGTCCCGCCTCCTTCCTAAGGGGGTGGGTTGTGCGGCGTCACAGCGATATGTGCTGTCGCAGGAACGAGGAACAACATCGTATCTCCTATTGGTGCGACATTATGAAAATGTCCGACGCTACACAGATCACCGATTTACGCCGCTTTTGCGATCGTTTATCGGTGCATCTAGGCTTTACACTTTGCGACATCGTTACCAGCGCCAGATGTGCACCACTTTCGATTTGACCCCGACGATATCGCAGTAGCGATGTCGCAACGTGCAAAGTACCCCTCAGAGTGTCACGGTTCCGATGTGCTGAACATCCTGTAATGTTCTGTTCTGCCATGCTCTCCTGCAGAGCAGGTGTTGTTGCTTTATTGTGCAGATCGTTTTGCAGGTTGGATGATCTGCTGGTTCTTGAGCTCCTTTGGACAGGTTGTTTTGCAGCACTGGGTTCTACGCTGGTCCTGGGAGGTGCTTACACATATGCATCTTGTTCCCAGTGATTGCTCTGCTTCATTAGCGAGCGTGTTAGCTCTCCAGTCATACTTCCTTGTGTACCATTGTGCTGTTGGCTTCCGTGGTGCTCAGTGATCTGATCTTGACCTCTCAACTCCGGACTGCTTCTGTCCCTCCTTTGCCTGCCCCCAGTCCCTGTTGTTACTTCCCGACTTCTGACCTCAAACTTCCTCCTGACCACGTCCTCGCCTGCTCCCTGTATTCTGTACATACTCTCCTAGAAACCTGACCCTCGGCTTGTATCCTGACCTTGTCTCTGTTTTCCCCCATTTACTGTTGTCTCCTCCTGGTTCTAACCTCGGCCTGTCTGACTACCTCTACATTCACTGCGTATAAGTAATATCTAGCACCACCTAGTGACAATCATCACACAGAGGAGGCAATAGGTGCTGAGTAGAGATGAGCGGACCCATGGAAGATTGGGTTCTGCGGGTTTAGTCAGCCTATAGAAAAAGTTCTGTTCTGGACCCAGACTTGACATGAACCCCATTGGAAGTCACTGGTTGGGCAGTTTAGCTCTCCACCCACATCTAGTCAGCCATGAACAGAACACATACAGGGGAGAAAGGGCTTTTTTTTAATGGACACACTACATCCGAAAATTTTGTTTTACCCCCAGTAAGAGCCATGCAGAGATTGCAAGCGGATCACACTGGGCCGAGCAGCGTGCACACCCGAGCAGTGAAGCTTGATCAAGTGGTTTGCATATGTACAGTATCCGAACGCAAACACTGATTTTTTTTTTTTAAAAGTCAGTACCGAACCCTGTACTTTAAAGTTCGGGTTCGCTAATCTCTAGTGCTGACTCTTTTACTGCCAGCATCCAAATGAGTATATTCCAATATTAAGGGCTCATTCACACAACCATATTTTTAGTCTAAGCACTATCTGTGAAAAAACAGACCGCACTCGGTCCAATGTTATTCAATAAGGCAGTGCAGACGAACGGGGTTTTTTTTTCTCTCTTTTTTTTTTTTCTTTCTTTTTTTTTTTTCTTTTACTAACCATCTGTGTGTAAAAAAAGCAAAACAGCACATGCTCGATTTTCCTCTAGAAACCGGATGAGTCTCACCCATTGAAGTTTATACTACGTATATGCTACAAAAAATGTATATCACAGTATAGCATATGATTTTTCCGCATACATTTCAAATCCATAACATAGGAGACTGTAAATAGTGATATAAATTATTAAAAGCTGCTACTGTAAAAACAGATTGCACATGGCTGACAAGTGAGAAAAAAAATTGTCTGACTTTTCTGGATGAAAATCAGATTGATTTCTATATGCTTATGTGACCCCAGCCTATTGCAGCTAAAGGCAGAAAAATAGGCCGGGAAAAGCAGGAATTTGGAATCCACTTACATGCAATTTTGATGAAGACAAATCTCTTAAAAAAGCAATTTGCAAAGTTTCATAACTTTCCATGCTGTGCAAAATTATAAATAAAAAATAATAAAAGTTTATTTACTCTGTAAAGTTGCAAAAAATCATTACATATTGTTTGCGCTGTTTAAAATATTCCTTTGTATATAACACATATATTGTAAAATATATGTCAAATTTTATCTATAATTCCAATGCCGCAGAAACATATTTCTCTTTAATCCTGGAGTAATAAGAGTGGTTCCAGTTTACACGTTCTCGTTGCGGTCCTATGGGAAGTATGCATTTTGTGCCTTCTCTTTTGCCTTGTGATTAAATTTATGCAGAGAGTGGTATGAAATGTTTGCTGCGACCGCGGCTTAGAGAAACATCTGAGAAACCTCTTCCAATTCTGTTTTATATTTCCAGTATATAAACCGAGATGACAGGACATTGGCTCCGATCCTGTGTGAACCATTTTGTAATTCATAAAAATATGGTTTTCAGATGCAAATAAAAATTGTAATATAAATCAGGAAAGTGAACATCTGAAAATCATATCAGATTACGCTAATCTAACATAATTACTACTGCTTGCAAAACGATGCTAGAATTAAATGGAAAATAGGAGTGACAATCAACTGAAAACTGTGATGCATAAATGACATTGAAATATTTTAGTGAGAGAGGGAGAGAAAAAAAAAAAATATCCCGAACCCGGATCGTGCAGCCGGATTCCTGGGTCCAGGTCGGACCCTGATCGGCCGCTGAAACCGCACGGATCCGGACTTTTACAGTTCGGGTCCGCTCAACACTACTCACAATATAAGGCAATAACTGATACGAGTCCAGGAATTAACCAAGTTGCTGGTAACTGGTGCCCTCGGATGCTGTGAGGACGGGCCCCTCACCCAGGGGTGTAATACAGGTGCTTTTCTCCTGCCTGATGTCTGTGTCTGCTCCATGCACGGGTCCGGACCGGATCTCCGCTGTCGGTACCGGAGGGCTCCAACCCTGCACTGGTCCACTTTGGATTTCCCACGACCGGACTCCTGTCGCCTTTGGACACGGTCCACTGCTTGCCACCTAGCCAGTAGACCAGGGCCACTACCCTGGCTACCCTTCACTAGGCTCAGACTTGACTCCACTAGAACTTGCACTTCCACTTCCCTTAAACTCTAACTTGAACTCCAACTTGAACTAACTGGTTCCCTCCCCCGGATCCTCAAGACCCCTAGGTGGGTGCTCCCATCCGCCTGGTCCCGCCCACTGGTGTGTCCTTCCTACCCTGAGGGGGGTGGCTACGGTTTTGTGGCAGATGGTACCTGATGTGGGATGGTGTTGTGTGGGGTCTACTGTTTCTCTGTGACCACCTGGCGGCGCCAGGGAATCACATTCCCCCATTGGTTTAATACAGCCCATCCGCGGGCTGTCTGACCACTGACCTTTTATTTTTCTGAAATAAACGGAAAAAAGGTAAAAACATTTTAAGAACATTTCTTCCCTTACGGGAGGCACATCACTTTAGCGTTGCAAACATGGTAACATTACTTTCCCCTCCTTCACCCACCACCCAAACAACCTGGTTCTTTAGTGCCACCTCTAATCATGGTGGACACCCCTTTTCCCAAGTCATCAGGAGTTCCGGGCGGTGCCTGCACGGTCCAGGTAACAAGTTCCTTACCGAGCAGTCCATCTCAAGGGCCCCATAGTCCAGGGACCCTTGGCATGGAGGTTAGCCACCGGTTTTATTAGTGGTTGGGCCTTGGCCTACTCCACCGCAGGCCCTTTCTTCAATCGACCTCTCCAGAGGCTGTGCAGTGGTGAGGAATAACAAGAAAGTGATTAGGGGTTATTTACAGGACCCAAGCAAGCTTTTGGGGTGACCTTACCAGTCCTGAGGTCTTGGTCCATTGTTGTAAACTGAAAATGGGGTAACTTTGACAGTTTAACAGGTAGCCGGAAACCACTACCATTTACTCTTTATCTTCTACAGGGGACTGTGAGGGGCTCTGGAGACATGGCTGCCCATCGACCACCATCCACTTTTTAATGTCCAGGGCAAACCACCCTCTTTCTCCACAGTGTCGTGTGTAACTTACCAGGTCCCCGGGTTCCAGATCTCGGTGTGGGTGACCTGTTGGCAGATGAGGGGCCACATCCCTCCAGGACACAAAAATTTCGGAGTCCAGTCCCAGCTCGTAGATTAACCCCCATCTCTTTTGGGGGTTAAAGTGGCGGACCTTCCCGCACCCGGAAGGTAGCCTGTCGTAGGTGATCCTTTTCTTGGTAGGTGCATGCCAGCACCTTGGCTTTACGTTTTTCCCGGGCAGCGATTTCCTGCTTCAGCTGCCGCTGCTGTCGCTCCCAGTATGGGGCACGGGTACCATGCTCCTCCTCCTGCTCGGGAGCTTGCCCCACACGGATGCCCTCGGTGCCGGCTACGACCGGCCTTTCTCTCTGCCGAGGGCCCCATCTTTCACTGGCCTTCTCTGCTTCCCTGCAGGTACATCCCGGCTGCTCCACAGCCGGGACCGGGCACTAAGTAGCAACCCGCTCGGCTGCCGTTGGTGGCTTCTGATCGGGCACCACCTCCGTTTCAGCTGGGCGGACTGCCGGAGCCGACGTCATCATGGTTGCGGCCAGGCGGACTCCCGGAGCCGACGTCATCATAGTCACGGCTGGGCAGACTGCCGGAGCTGGGGGTGACATCCCTAATGCTGTGGCCTGGCTCGGGGCTGGGACGGGTACCGGAGTGGGGATGCAGGTAAGGCCCGAGGGCCCCATTTCTGGGTCCTGTTCTTTAGATGGGACGGGTCCCGCTGCCGTTTTTTTGGGGTAGCAGGCCGATCGAGGTGCTGGCCGTGGACATGGGTGGCGAGGGAGGCGACGTGGCGGATGGGGGCAGGCTGGACCCCTCAGCCGGTACGGCCGGTTCCTGAGGAGCATAAGGGTGTGGGTCACCGCGTACCCGCTCCTCCGAGGCCATCTCCAACTTGCGCTCCCGAACAGCTGCAGCCAGGCCCTTCATTTCGATGGTCCACCGCGTCATGAGGAAATACGCCTGGGCCTGGATTCTCCAACATATTCTCCGTTTGCGCTTCAATCCAGTCGGCGGTCCCGGGAATGGGCCTCTCCACATGCTGGTTGTCGGACCCCTGAGACATCCTGCCGCTTGCTAGTCCAGGAATGGGATTTGGCAAATTCCTGGTGTCCCTGCTTTTTATCTTCTTGTGTCACATGCCACTTTTTCTGTCCTCCCCCTTGGTTTTTCGACAGCAGTCTCGCTGGACCCACTGTCCTTTGTGATTCCTGTCTGGGGAGTTACCAACTTCCGCCCGCGATCCCAGGGGGCGGGGCCTCAACTTTGTGCTCTTTTTCGGGCTTGTTGTTTTTCGCGCCTAAAAATGGCGGCAAAATGGCGGCTGTCAAAAACAAGGCACACTTCCACCAGGTAGGTGGAGGGATTACAATCCTGTTCACAGCGCCAAAATTTGTGTCGCCCAGGGATAGGGGGTACTCAGAACCGGGTTGCTTCTAGAGGTATCACGGTGGCGTGACCCGGTTTGTGATCCCAAGCTCCACAACAAAAAGGAGAATATGTAAAGGGAAATTTTTAAGTTTATGATCCGTGACACCACCTGTGGTCTGCGGTGAGGTAATGGGGCACCGCCGCTGCAGTTCAGAGAATCCCGGGGGTGGTGGTGGGCAGCAAGATGGTGACTTTCGCTCCATGGGTAGGTTGTTAATGGGCTGGGTCCCCGGTGTAATGGATTGGGAGTGACAGGTGCAGTCCATGGCTTGGACCAGGTGGTGCAGGAGTACTCACGATATAAGGCAATAACTGACACAAGTCCAGAAATTAACCAAGTTGCTGGTAACTGGTGCCCTCGGATGCTGTGAGGACAGGCCCCTCACCCAGGGGTGTAATACAGGTGCTTTTCTCCTGCCTGATGTCTGTGTCTGCTCCGTGCACGGGTCCGGACCGGATCTCCGCTGTCGGTACCGGTGGGCTCCAACCCTGCCCCGGTCCACTTTGGATTTCCCACGACCGGACTCCTGTCGCCTTCGGACACGGTCCAATGCTTGCCACCTAGCCAGTAGACCAGGGCCACTACCCTGGCTACCCTTCACTAGGCTCAGACTTGACTCCACTAGAACTTGCACTTCCACTTCCCTTAAACTCTAACTTGAACTCCAACTTGAACTAACTGGTTCCCTCCCCCATATCCTCAAGACCCCTAGGTGGGCGCTCCCATCCGCCTGGTCCCGCCCACTGATGTGTCCTTCCTACCCTGAGAGGGTGGCTACGGTTTTGTGGCAGATGGTACCTGATGTGGGATGGTGTTGTGTGGGGTGTACTGTTTCTCTGTGACCACCTGGCGGCGCCAGGGCATCACATAGCCATGACACATGGATGTGTGAATGTGGCCTAATGCTGAGTGTACAGTTAAAGGGGTTGTCCACTACTTCTACATTGATGGCCAATCAATGTTTGATTGACAGGGGTCCAACACCCCGCACCTCCACCAATCAGCTATTTTCGGTGGCAGCAGGCCGCCAGAAATGCTCAGTTCTGGAACTGCAAGTATTCTGATAGTGGCCACAGCCGGGTACTGCACATCCGCCTCTTATTCATTTAAATGGGAGGTGGATGTACAGTACCCACTGCGACCGCTATCAGAAGATGGCGCAGCTCCAGAATTGAGCATTTGCAGTTGTTTACTGATGCCGCTATCATCGAGAAAAGCTGGTTGGCGAGGATGTGGGGTGTTGGACTCCAGCCAAGCAGACATTCATGACCTATTCTAAGGTGGGCTTTGCACGCTGCAACATCTTTAACAATGCGTCGCCGACGCTGCAGCGATAGTCCCCGCCCCCCTCGCAGGTACAATATCTTGTGATTGCTGCCGTAGCGAACATTATTGCTACGCCAGCTTCACATGCACTCACATGCCCTGCGGCGTCGCTCTGGCCGGCGAACCGCCTCCTTACTAAGGGGGCGGGTCGTGCGGCGTCACAGTGACGTCACACGGCAGGCAGCCAATAGAAGCGGAGGGGCGGAGATGAGCGGAACGTAAACATCCCGACCACCTCCTTCCTTCCACATAGCCGGCCGGGAGGCAGGTAGGAGATGTTCCTCGCTCCAGCGGCTTCATACACAGCGATGTGTGCTGCCTGCTGGAATGAGGAACAACATCATACCATCGCAGTAGCGGCATTATGAAAATGTCGGACCCTACACTGATCATACGATAACGACGCTTTTGCGCTTGTTAATCATATGTAAAAGGCTTTACACACTACGATGTCGAGAGAGACGCCGGATGTGCGTCACTTTCGATTTGACCCCACCGACATCGCACCTGCGATATCATAGTGTGCAAAGCCCGCCTAAGTATAGGCCATCAATGTAAAAGTAGTGGACAACCCCTTTAAGGATAGTTTTCCACTGGCATTTGGAGTTCTGTTTGATTTTGATATTTATAATTTTAAGGAAAAAAATGATGCAATTTTTCCACTAGAAATGACGAAATTTGTTACCCAACAGCGGCCCCAAGGCAAATGTGAGCCTATGTCACACTACGTACGTGGCAAGTGCGTTCAGACCAACAATGTCTGAGGTGCAACAAAAAACACCCAAAAATAACACCACAAACAAGGAGAAATACCAGGAACACAATAACAATGGTGGGCACTGGTGAGCCTTCACCTGGCACTGTACCCTGCACTCCTCGCCAGACCCTATACAGGCTCCACACCTGTTGCCGAGCAGGACTACCTGAAGCCCTAAAAAATCCCTACTATAGTTCTAGCTGAGGAGTGGTATGACTCACTAGGCCCACCACTGCATTAATACAACAAAAGGGTAGGTGCGACAAACAGGGTGGTACAACCATACATGGAGAAGATCCAACTTCAGGACAACTCCTCAGTAGCTCCTTCACCAAAGGGGGCCTGTACACAAATGGCTTTGTATAGTCAACATAGCTTACTGGGAGAAACCAAGGAAAAAAATTGTGAAAACATACCCTGCTGTAACTAAATAAAAGCATAGTGCATATAAACATAGGGTACTTAGTAAACACTGTTTTTGATCAAAAAAAAGCATAAAGCTATCCCACCAAACGTCAAGGTGTACCCAGTTGGGATAGTACCTACACTCTCTAATATTAAAACCTTACCATGGGTCTAAAATAGGCCTCAATGTGGCTAAGGGCTGAGAGCAACCGGGTCCCAACAGGACACACACAGTCAGGGGAATTCACAGAATGAAATGTCCAGCTCGCTGAGAAGGGGGCCACTCCCTGTTTGTACTGAATACAAAAAAACTACATAAAAACAAAAAAGTGAGCCGGAGTATGAGATGGTATACATGGAACTTGTGAGACCATGTTCACACTGGCCATGAGACAAAGAGAAACCAAGGAAAAAATTGTGAAAACATACCCTGCTGTAACTAAATAAAAGCATAGTGCATATAAACATAGGGTACTTAGTAAACACTGTTTTTGATCAAAAAAAGCATAAAGCTATCCCACCAACGCCAAGGTGTACCCAGTTGGGATAGTACCTACACTCTCTAATATTAAAACCTTACCATGGGTCTAACATAGGCCTCAATGTGGCTAAGGGCTGAGAGCGACCGGGTCCCAACAGGACACACCCAGTCAGGGGGATTCACAGAATGAAATGTCCAGCTCGCTTACTGGGAGACCTGACTATTTAAACCCATGGGGTGTGGCTACAGAGCAGATTCAGCTGACCTTAACTGCAGGAGAGCTGCTAGCAGAAAAACTGGCATTAACTATGTCTGGACCGAAAGAAACAAAACCACATTTAAATGCAGAGTCCCAGATAGAGAGAAGAGGTTCCAGTCCACAAGCTGCCACTAATCTCAAAAAATAGGAAGACAACAGTGACAGTTGTGACAGCCTAGCCTGGTAATTATATCTTATCATAAATTTATAAAACCAAAATGAAAGGATTAAAAAGCCCTTCAGAAGTTCAGTATGGAGGTTGTATTGATATGCAAATGAATTACTGATGCATGAGTATACAGAGAAATCTTCTTACAGTCTACACCACTTTATAATTTTGGAGTGTTGAGCAGCTGATAAATCATTAGCTTATAGCAGGTAGGATTTACAATAATAAAAACTAGTTTATGGCTAAGTTGGACAGGGAGACGTCAGGGGAAAGTAAGTTTAACTGACCTGAATTAGTAGGAAGAGCTGAGTAGACCTGTGAGGCTACGTTCCAATGATGACCTTTAAGTGAGTTTTTGATGTTGATGTTTGAATTTCTGCAGTATTTCTGCACCCATTATGTAAATAAGTATACTTGTGTTTTTTTACATGCTTTTTTGTGTGCCTTTTTGATGCGTTTCCATAGCGAAAATGCACTGAAGACGCATGAGTGTTTTTAAACTGCATTGTTTCTACATCTAATGCAAGTCTAGACAAAAAAAATTGCATTAAAACTGCATTAAAACTCACCATAACTGAAAGAGAATTTGACATGTTGCGGATTTGAAAAACGCACCGCAGGTCACTCTACACTTAGCAAAAAAGAAGCTCAGTGGGCAGGAGAGTCCTATATTCCCATCCACTTTCCTGGAACTGTTAGGGGTACTTTGCACGTTGCGACATCAGTACTGCAATATCGTCGGGGTCAAATCGAAAGTGACCTATATCCGGCGCAGGTAACGACGTCGCAATGTGTAAAGCCTAGGAGAGAAGATGAACAAGCGTGAAACAGTCAAAAATCGGTGATCTGTGTCACGTCATTCATTTTCATAATGTCGGTGCGTCCGCAGGTACGATGTTGTTTGTCGTTCCTGCAGCACCACACATCACTGTGTGTAAAGCCGCAGGAGCGACAAACATCTCCTTACCTGCGCCCGCCATCCACCGCCAATGCGGAAGGGAGAAGGTGGGCGGGATGTTTACATCCCGCTCATCTACGCCCCTCCGCCTCTATTGGACGCCTGCCGTGTGACGTCGTTGTGACGTCGCACGACCCGCCTCCTTAGGAAGGAGGCGGGTCGCCGGCCAGAGCGACGTCGCAGGACAGGTAAGTGCGTGTGAAGCTGCCGTAGTGATAATGTTCGCTACAGCAGCTATCACAAGATATCGCATGTGCGACGGGGGCGGGTACTATCGCGCTCGGCATCGCTACCATCGACTAGCGATGTCACAGCGTGCAAAGTACCCCTTAGACAGTGCACTTTTGACATAGTGAAAATATGCGTGGACACACGGCTGAGTCATTCACAACGATGAGAAGCAGAATCCAGTGATTGGACAGAGCGATCTATGATCAATCAGTCGGGTGCTAGAGAACGTCAGGCAGATGTTTTTTATTTTAAATACACATCAGTGGAGATTATATAGGTGGACAGTCCACAATGTTTTATATTAACTCCTTAATGACTAATGACATGCTATGCACATCATGAATCGAGCCTGTATCTTTCCCTGAAGATAAAGGTTGAATCATTTAGTCTTTATCTGCCTAAGGAGTACTTTGCACGCTGCGACATCGCTAGCATCAGCTAGCGATGTCCAGCGTGATAGCACCCGCCCCTGTCGCACATGCGATATGTGTTGATTGCTGCCGTAGTGAACATTATCGCTACGGCAGCTTCACATGCACATACCTGCTCTGCGACGTCGCTGTGACCGGCGAACTATTCCTCCTTCAAGGGGGAGGTGCGTTTGGCGTCACAGCGACGTCACTAATCGGCCGGCCAATAGAAGCGGAGGGGCGGAGATGAGCGGGACATAACATCCCGCCCACCTTCTCCCTTCCGAATTGCCGGTGGATGCAGGTAAGGAAATGTTTGTCGTTCCTGCGGGTTTACACATAGCGATGTGTGGTGCTGCAGGACCGACAAACAACATCGTACCTGCGGTCGATCCAACATTATGGAAATGAACGACGTTACACAGATCAGAGAGACTGTACACTTCTGTGCTCGTTCATTGTTCAATTTAGGATTTACACGTTGCGATGTCGCTACCGGCGCCGGATGTGCGTTACTAACGACGTGACCCTGACGATATAGTGGTAGCGATGTCGCAACGTGTAAAGTACCCCTAAGAGCCACAATTGGAGCTGAGCTACACCGACAGGTGTTAAGCGGGCTTTACACGAGACGATAGATTGTGCGATATGTTGTTGGGGTCACGGTTTTCGTGACGCACATCCGGCATACCGCACGACGTGGTTTTGAGTGACACCTCCTAGCGACGCAGTATCGCTCACAAATCGTGAGTCGTGTACTCGTCGCTAGGTTTCATAAAATTGTTTAATTAAAATGGCAGCGGTAGTTCATCATTTCCGTGGCATCACACGTTTACATCCCGCTCATCTCCGCCCCTCCGCTTCTATTGGCCGCCTGCCGTGTGACGTCACTGTGACGCCGAACGTCCCGCCCACTCCAGGAAGTGGACGTTCGTCGCCCACAGCCGAGGTCGTTCAGAAGGTAAGTACGTGTGACGGGGGTTAAACGAGTTTGTGTGCCATGGGCAACTAATTGCCCGTGACGCAAAAACGACTGGGGCGGGTACGATCGATTGTGCTATCGCACAATCTATCGTCTCGTGTAAAGCAGGCTTTAATCTGCCAAAGGATGCTGTCAATCTTTGACAGATGCATTTCATTCATGTCAGCAGTAGGTTGCGCTGTACTAAGCCCTCATTGGTGTGCCGCAATGCTATCCCAGCACATAACACTGATGAGTTGTCATGACAGCCAGGGATCAGCTGATCACCCTGTATCTGTCATCACAGTACTCCTATGTAAATCAGCCCATGACCGGCGTTCATAGGAGACTGTGATGGCTTCTATATACAGCATTACTGTGGCATTGCTGTATATAGAACAAGTGATCAGACTATTGCAGGTTCAAGTGAATATTTAATGCAGTACAAAGTAGGAAAAAAAATAAAAGTTCAAATCAATCCCCTTTAATAATATTAAAAATTAAAATGTAAGAAAAAAAATACACATACTTAGAATCACTATTTTCCTACAATTTTGATCCATCAAAATATGAAAGAACTTAATCCGTTCAGTAAACAGCATAACAGGAAAAAAAAAATCAAAATGCCAGAATTGCATTTTTTTTGGCCCCAACACCTTGTATATTCCCCAAATAATATAAATAAAAACATCAGCTCGGGCTGCAAAAACTAAGCTCTGAGATCCCCAAAAATGAAAACATTACGACTCTTGGAAATTCATGAAACAGGCAAGATTTTTTTTTCAAAATTCCAGATTTTTTTTTCACCACTGAAATAAAACAATAATTATATATTTAGTATCTATGTAATCGTACTGACCTGGAGACTTATATTGCTAGGTTAGTTTTATGATAACATGAAAGCTGTAAATAAAAAATCCCGAAAACAATTGCAGAATTTCACTTTTTTTGCTATTTCAAAACACTTGGAATTTTGTCCTCGCTCACCATTACATCATATGAAAAAATGAATCTTGTCAATCTAAAGTACAACTCATCCCACAAGAAAACAAGCCCTCACATTGCTATGTGAAAGGGAAAATAAAAGAGTTATGGCTCTTGTTATAAGAGGAAAAAACAAACGCACAAAAATGAAAAATTGACAGATCCTTAAGGGGTTATTTTTTTTATGTATTTGACATTATAAGCACCTCATTAGCAGTTATACAGTGAAAATGTGAAATCTAGGATTCTACAAAGTTGAAGGGATTGGCCCACAAAGAAAGTACATTTTAATTAATAGATCTTGGAATAAAAATAATTTCCACAATTGGATGTGTTATTTTTTTTTCCTGTACTGAGATAATCTCATAAATGTGTGCCAGCTATGTACTGTGTAATGGTTGTGTCTGACCGTACAGAGACATGGTCTGATCATCCCTCAGCTCCTGGGCCGGGAGGGAAGCAAAAGAGTATAAAGAGTGAGACATTGCAGCAGGGATCACAATTGATTATTCCTGTGAGGTAAAACATGTTTTTAAACACACAGGGAAAAGTTTTACCTCAGTGAAAGCAGCACCTGTGATCCCGTGCTGTAATGTTTTCATACTCTTTTGCTTTCTCCCCTGGCCAGGAGATGTGGTATGATCAGACCATGTTCCTGTACAGTCAGACACAGCCATTACACAGCACAAAGCAGGGGCACATATATGATTATCCTACTGCATCCAATTGTGGAAATTATTTTTATTCCAAGATCTATTGATTAAAATGTACATTATTCATGGAACAACCCTCCCAAACAAATTAATTAAAAACCATCCGAACTTGCAACAGAACTGGCCTGCCATCTAATGTGTTTGGGAGCCTCCCCAATATCTCCTCACAGATGATTTTGGCCTATTGAATTTTGAGTGTGAACCTAGATATTTCAGAAACCACAAGAACTCTGCTGAGAGTACCTCTGTATGGGGTAGTTAGGAAAAATAGCTATTGTTTGAACAATAGGATACGATAAACACTGTACAAAAATATAAACCCCACGCTTTTGTTTTTTCTCCCATTTTTCTTGAGCTGAACTTTAAGATCTAAGACTTTTTCTATGTAAACAAAAAAACCTTTTTCTCTCAAATATTGTCCACAAATTTGTCTAAATCAATCTTTGTTTGCGAGCACTTCTCCACTGGACGGGTGGCGGTGAGGAGTCGAGAAACCGGAGAGGTGAGTGGTGAGGTGAATTTAAGGTTTTTAATTAGTTTTTACATAATGCAATTATTATGCTCCGATGTCTAAAGACACCAAACCATAATCAGGGACATGAAATTTGAGGAGAATTTCTTAACTGTTAATTTAAATTTCTGGGAAAAAACAAATTTGAATTTTGTATGATCCGCTCATCTCTACTGAGGAATATATTTAATTTATGGGCCATGCACATTTTGTTTTCACCTCTCTGTGAGTGATAAGTCTCCATGATAGGCATTTCTATTCTAAGCTGTCTTGATCAGAGAAATTGATACAACATCCACACACATAGACATAATCATAGCCGCATATCAGTTTGGTACAACTGTGAGTAGTCCGTATGTCACATGCGTAACATGGACAGTTCAAGTTGGATGTAGTAATTATTCAGAAAAAGAAGCTAATTTTAAATATAACATACCTGCCGTTCAGATAGTAAAAGCCTAGTTACTGTTGGCTTGTGGCTGACACTGAGCCAAGTGAGTAAGAGAGCATGGAATGAGCAGAGATCACAGCCTCTTATTGTACGTAAAATTTTGGCTGCTAATTTAGCCTTAAAGCACCCCCCCATGATGTTCCACACGCACCCATTGACTTGTATAGGTGTGCGTGAGCTGAAGTACACAGCCTTTCGCAGCATGCTGGGATTTTTCTCTCATGTCAATTCGGCATGAGAAAAAAATTGCAGATTTGCTCTGAATAACATTGGTCAGAGTGCAAAGTGAGATTTTCTAGGCCTATTCATGTGACCCTGGCCTAAATCTCTGTCCCCTGCCCCTAGTATATAGTCAACCTCTGGTGTTTTCATTCTTTTTCTGCACCGTTCTGGTCCAACATCTTGTGTCCATAACTTCTGAATGTCCAGAAGCCAGATCTTACATCACAAGCGCTCAATGCAACACTATGAGCGCCAGAACGGGGCCAGAACAAGGCTCTCATAGACTTATATTGAGTTGTGACCTCCGGTTTGCTCCATGTGCCGGTAGATCACAAATCACAGGAGACCGACTGGAGCGGCACTGAAAACAGACGAAGATGCCGGCAAGTGAGTATAAGACAGAGGCAGGGGGACCTAGATTTAAAGCACCACTCCTGCAGTGAAATAAGAAAAAAACATTGGCGTGGTGCTTTAGTAGAAATGGTAGTGGTAGTTTCCTCTATCCTTGTGATGATGGAGGGAGTCCATTTATTGTCAGGCTGTTTTTCATTTTCTGCAAGTGAGGTAAGACGCATACTGTAACATATTTTTAGACTTCTTTTTTCTAAAAGTAATTTGATTTTATTATTTTTATTATACATTTGCCGAGTTTAATACACTTTTAACGTGATACATTGAGTCTTGACACTATTGTTTGAATGTTCTTTGCCAGCAGTCTATTAGTTAAAGAAAGCAATTCTTAACATCTGGTGAACAGTTTCTCATTTCTGTATTGGGCAAGGATGAATTTAGGAATAAGCTGCCAGTTGTTTACTTTGTGCCAGTCTTTTTTTTCCTTACCTCAATTGGAAATGTGTTTCCTATAAAATGGAAGCATCCTTCATCAAATCAGATTCTGCATCTTGATTTGCTGCCATTTAATGTAATTGGGTCTATTTCATCAGTTTGACAAAAATCGGGCGTAAAATTGTTTGAAAAAGTTTAGTGAAATTTGTAGATGTACAAAATCTTAGTGACGTTTTTAATTTTACACCATCTATATCTACTTTTTACAAAGTGAGCGGAGCTGAGTTGAACGAGGGTGGGAATGTCAGCCCAGCAAATACATCCTAACTGTAATGACAGTCCAGAACCACAGACACAAAATGGTTAACCTGAACCGATTATGGCAAGTCGCCCACTAAGCAGGATCCCAAAACCCTTTAACCCCTATAGAGGAATCTGGACTTGCTGCAAGGTCCAGGAGCATACTGCCTATGGAAAGGCTGCAGTCCACAGACGGGGATAGTCGCCAGGCAGGGTCAAAACCAGGATATCCACAAGGTACAAAGTCAGAAGGCAGGAGGAGTGTCCAGAAAACAGGCCGAGGTCAAAACCAAGATGGCAGGCGAGGTACAGAATTGTCAGGCAGGAGGATCGTCAAGAAAGCAGACCAAGGTCAAAACCGAGATGTTAGGCTAGGTACAGAATCAGCAGTCAGGAGGAACGTCAGGAAAACAGGCCAAGGACAAACAGGATCAAAACAGTAAGGTGTGCACAGCACCAGTAAAGGGTGCAGCTATAGCGAAACACAAGTCTATATCTGGCAAAGCACAGCAGACCACTGAAAATATAAAAAGGGTATGGTACCTTCCAATTGGTTGGAGTAGGAGTTGATAACTTCAGATAGAAGGCACACAGCCCTACAGTTAGCCAGTGCTACTGCAAGTCCCAGCCATACCAAGCTTGGTGGATGGGCGGTGACTGCACCCACTAGAGCTACTGGTACTGACTCCTCCCCTATCACCAGCACCGCCTACAGTGGGAATACGGCAGCACCTGTGACCGGGGAAGAAGTCGCACAAGCAGACTCTGGAGGGGATGTAACACTAATTTACTGATTTCATTTCTGATGGTGGCACAAGGCAAGTACCGTATTTTTTGGATTATAAGACGTCCTTTTCCTCCCAAAAATTTGTGAGGAGAATGAGGGATGTGTCTTAAAATCCGAATGTAGCTTACCAGGAGGTGGAGAGTGGGCACTGTGCTGGCTGCAGTGGGCGCTGTGTGGAGCAGGGCGGTGCAGCGGATAAGATGCTCTGTCTGCGGTGCGGGGTTGTGCTGGTTGCGGGGGTGAGATTCTCTGTTGGCAGTGCAGGGCTGTGCTGGCTGTGGCGGGTGAGATGCTCTGTAAGTGGTTCGGGGCTGTGCTTGCTGTGGTGGGTGAAATGCTCTGTTGGCAGTGCGGGGCTGTGCTGGCTGTAACAGGTGAGATGTTCTGTCGGCGGTGCGGTACTGTGCTGGCTGCAGTGGGCGCTGTGTGTAGCAAGGCAGTGCAGATCTTCAAATAATGCCACCAGGAGTCGACGCGTGCGCAGATGGAGCTCTCAGACTGTCATTGAGCTGAGAACTCCATCTACACAGGTGCCAACTACTGGCAGCATTATACAAAGATTGCACCGCCGACAGAGCATCTCACCCCTGCTCTGCCTTGCTCCACACAGCCAGCACGGCCGGTCAAACAGCAGCGAACATGGTAAGCCACAGCCACACTGCCACCAGCACAGCTGGCCACACTGCAGCTAGCATTACCCTACTCCAGCACCTCCCCTGGCTCCTGTGACCCCTCCCCACCACTGCTGTCGCCCCCTACGGTAAGACACCACTGGAGTATAAGACGGACCCCATATTTTTTAACCTTTTTTATCTCTATATTTGGGGTGCGTCTTATAATCCAGTGCATCTTGTAAAACGAAAAATATGGTATAAGAAACTTGTGCTAAAATGTTTGGTATATGATTTTTATTGGTTAACTCCTTAAGGATCTGGCAACTTTTGGCTTCAAGTTACTATGATTATTTTATTTATTTTTTTTATTAATATTTTCTGAAAGCCATAACTTTTATGTTAATGTAGCCATAGGAGTGTGACGCCCTGGCCTATCAAGTCGTCACAGGGTATTGTGCAATCTGCCCTTCTGTACAATATCCACCACCTCCTTGGTTACAGGTCCCTGACCCTTGGTGTTGCCAAGAACAAGCTAATCAAAATCCTAGGAACACTCTGCACCACACCCACCAGACACACAAGTGTCCGACCTGAGTGGAATAGGGTCGCCCACTTGGGGGGGGTTGGTTAAGAGGTAGTCAGGAGTGTCAGGAGACAGTTAGTTGAGCAGTGACTCTCGAGAGGAGAGGTCAGGAGCTGGGCTTCTTGAGACTACAAGGTGGCAGACGTTGGTCTTGGCCTGGTAGGAGCTGGACCCCGGTCGCAGGGAATCGTGACAAGGGGCAAGGACTGTCAAGGAGGACAGCCGGCGGCCTTGTACCATCACCGGGCAGGGGCCAGGGCACGACGGGGTACGTGGACCCTAGGTGAGGAAGTAGCTTAAGGCGTCCTGGCAATTTACCCGATGAGGACGGAGCCTTCAAGATCCATTCTCCACCCGCTCCAAAATCGAGGTACTAGCGCAACGCGAGGGATAGGACTTTCCACACATACGGTCCAGAAAATCCCAAGCGAGAACCCTGAGAGCAAGCTCACCCAGTTAGCCATACTGGTGAGTGGGACCCGATTAGTTTTATACTAAAGGGACCAACCAGAAGACTAGGTGCCAGGGCAAAGGTCACAGACTAACAGTCAACACCAACGGGCATGGGATCAAGGCGTGCTCCCTCTCAGTGGTAGCGGTGTTCAGAACTTTGGCTTACCACAGTTGTTGGTGTCAGCGTTATTGGACTGAGTGAGTACACAAGTGACCTTTACCGTCCCAACGGCACCTCTCCGCCATCATCACCGTGTCCCGGGGCATCCCCCCTACCCGTGGAGGGGTTAAACACCTAGCTGCCCTCACCATCGCCAGCGGGTACTCCCCATCGCAGTGGTGGTTTGGTGGCATCACGAACTTTAACCAAACAGCCCCATGTAAATACT
>NC_134358.1:256458967-256488967 GCF_048569485.1 Anomaloglossus baeobatrachus
CCTTCACACGTCCGTTTCTCCAATACGTGTTTGGTCCGTTTCATCACGTGCCGGAGACACGGGCACACGTAGACCCATTAAAATCAATGGGTCTGCGCTCACGTGCGTGTTTTGCCATGGACCATGTGTCCATGTGGAGCATACGTGTGTAGACATGTCAGTTTTTCTCCGGCATCACGGGTGTCACACAGACTGCACGGATGTCATCTGTGTGACACGCACCGGAGAAAACACACGTGTCTGTGAAATAAAAAGAATTTCTATACTCATCTTCTCCAGCACTGCTGCTGTCTCTGCCACTGCTGTCACTTGCTTCCGACCCCCGCTCATTATGCTCATTGCAAATTCACTCCACTGCGGGCTGGAAGCAGCAGCAGCGGGGAGTCGGGCAGGACCAGAGACCAAAGATCAGCACCACGGACAGCAACGCCAGGGACAGGTGAGCAGAAAGTTCCTGTTCTCCGTGTGTCATCATGGATAACACACGGAGAACACACGTGTGCCATAAACATGGCATACAGAAGGCAATACGCACCTTTGACACGTCCGTGAAAAACGTGCGTGATTTTCACGAACGTGTGAAAGAGGCCTAAGACACTCAATGGGTCTGTTTGCGCTGCATTACAAAAATCGGGTAGCACACTCCCCATTCACAATTATGTGTGAATGCAGCTTAATATTGCATTATTAATACTCGGGAAACTTGTAGCTCATTTTAGACAAAAAAAATGTAAATTACTGGAGGGGGAAAAAAAGCGCAATAGGGTCTTACCCAAAATACAGAGTAAAAATAAATAAGGGACTATGCTCAATTTATTAAGTTGTATATCACACAACTAGATATAAAGCCTGTAACCAGCTGCTGCATAGTCCACTAAGCCCAAAAGCTGCTTAGGAACACTGTAAAATGTGGATCTACCACTGCGCTGCTGGAAATATGACACGTCCAGGAGAAGTATAATGCAAGGCTGTTTAATTCAACGCGTTTCGAAGTGTACTCCCCTTCTTCATCAGGAAATGTACCAGAAAGACAGACTTTAGTAACACAGTCTATATATAAACTGCTGGTTGTTATAAAAAAAAAAAAAAGTTCAAAAGGTTAATTGGGGCATATATTCTGCACGTTGTCTGACAGATATAAAAATAATAGAAAAATGAATTTTAAATAGATGTGAAAAGCTGTTCAGACTATATGCCACTATTAACTTTTTGATCTCTAACTACTTCTTGTGTTTTGATGCCCTTTTATTGAACAACCAGCAGTTTATTTATAGACTGTGTTACTAACGTGGTCTGTCATTCTGGTAAATTTTTTAATTTAGGAGGTACACTTCGAAACGCGTTGAATTAAACCACCTTGCATTATACTTCTCCTGGAAGTGTGTCGTATTTCCAGCAGCGCAGTGGTAGATCCACATTTTACAGTGTGCAAAATAAATTTTAACAGACGTATAATTTAAAGGGGTTGTCCATTATTTGGACACTTCTCAAATCAGTAAGTTTCTTCTAAATAAAATAATAAATCGCCTCCAGTGGCATTTGAGCAGTGTTGGTACTGGCTCTCCGGTGGGTCTCACGATATTATGTCACACAATCCCTGCAATCAATGAGCAACCATTTCACTATCCCTACCTTCAAATGTTAGGTCCCGCAAGCCCAAAGAAAGAGTGCCACACCACTAGACTGGCATCAGCGGCGACTATAGGTGTTATTTTATTGTAAGAAAATATTGGGATTGAGAAGGTGTTGTCCAAGTAGTGGAAAATCTCTTTAACAAATAGTAAACAAAAATGTAATACCAAACATTTTTCCTCACTGCCCAAAAAGGAAAAAAAAATAATTTAGGCCCCAATTCAAGACCAGTAATTTTTTCACCTGTCTTGATGAGGGGGCGTGGTGGAGTCAGAAGCTCATGATTCATGAAGAGTTGTTGCTACTCTGGGTCCCTGACCAGGTAAGATTTCTTGCCTTACAATAATCTGTGTAGTCACGCCCTACCGCACCCTCGTCACGGCCTAGCTCTGCCCATTTGGTGTAGGTGGGAGAAACCGGAGCCAAAAGCCGCAAAATTTTTGCACAACTCCGAGTTGTGTCAAGGTGTTGCTACTTTTTAAAGCAATTTACAAGGGCCATAGGATTAAATTAAAATTAAAAAGTATACAAGGTATACAACAGAGAAAAAATGCGCAAAGTAGGATTGTACATGTATATATGCTATGGCAGAGATAATCTTTTCCTGAAGCTCTTAGACTCGTTTGTGACAGTTTATGTAATTTGTACAGACATTTTCTCTGCGGCTGCCCTTTACTACCTGAAGATGCTCGGGAAAACCTGACTGTCAGTGTAACTAATGATCTATGACCCATGAAAACAGGAGCTGTTGTCATATGAGCTGAGGCTAATTAAGTTTCCTGAGGCTCTCCTGTCCCATACCAAGTCCACTTCATCTGAATTTTTGACCCACAGCAGTAGGGAAAAGTTCTGAAACTGTCAATAACATCTAGTTCTAGTTGTGATACTGCAGGAACTCAAAAAGTGCTTGTAGCCTCATGTTTCTTTGGTCTTCTCTATGGAAGCCAGGACTCCGCTCCATTATAATAATGCATTCCTTTTTTTTCAGTGTGCACATGCTTTAAAAAAAAAAAAAAAAAAAAGGTAGATCAATACTGGAAATGGAACACTATCAATGTTTGATGGAAGGCATTACAATGCCTGATGGAATTTCCACAATGGATGTCAGAGCCCATCATCATCATTGGAATTTCTCCTTTACCTATGTGGACATTATATAGGTTACTTCTGCTTTTAGAAGAATGCTCTTGACTACTACTTCTTTAATTGGTTATCCCATATTTAACAATTCTCATGATAAAATATTTTTTGTCCACTCTCATCCATATCATAATTTACTTGTCATAAAACGCAAAACACTAAAATGCTCAATATATTTATGACAATTAAAAAAGCTAGGTGCTTACGTCAGAAGATTTTCAAGCAGCACCACCATAATTGGATGAGATAGAGAGGAGCGGGGGAATGGCGTGGCTATGCCCACCGATCAAATTAATTGAAAGTGGCGTGGCTTCTTAAATGAGTTTCTCACGTATGGTGTGTGCCTTGAAGGAAGGCTCCAACACAGAAGTACAAAGGTCAAGAAGCCTCTTCATATAAATCTTTAAAAACTTAAAAGGGGCAATTTAACAAAACTAGTACACAGGAGAAAAGGTAAACAGGAGCTGGAAAGATAAATCGTGCAAACTGGGTCTTATCTAATTAAAATCAAAGGAGAAATGAGAGGCTCACCTTGAGTGGTTGTGCAAGTCACAACCACCAAAAAAGGCCTGAGGCTGCTGCAGAACCCACATGGAGATACAAACAATGGAAGGAAGAAAACGGTTAATCTCCTGCACTGCCAAACCAGTCCAAATGATGTTGATTGGTCAACGCATTTCAAACCCTCAGAGGCTTCTTCATCAGGACTCTGATGAAGAAGCTTCTGATGGCTTTGAAACGCGTTGACCAATAAATCACATTTTATCAACATCATTTGGACTGGTTTGGTGGCGGAGGAGATTAACCCTATTCTTCCTTCCATTGTTTGTATATCTTATAATTGGCCTCTGAAAAATTAGATTTGTAATCAAAATTGCAACTGCATTTTCCTCGATAGTCCTCCTTCAGAAAATAAATAAATTGGTAGACGGTACCAGATTCATCTATTATGTGCTACTTGCAATGACCTCACGCGTTTCACTGCCTGCATTAAGTTTTTTGTAAGCTCTTTGAACAGACTCTTTGGGCATTAGATATTTGGGAGTAATTGAAAGGATTCTCATGGTCCTATGAAGGTTCCCATGTGAAGAAGTTGTAGTAAAAGCTTGTACATCTGTCTTCTGTATACTAAACAGTGCAGCAGGAGGCTCCAACACTACATAAGTTAAAAGGGAGCTCGTATTAAAGTGTCTGCATTTTATGTGCTTACAAACACATGATGAGCTAACATTACATGGAGCTCGTCCCATGACATCCTTTAAGTGAGAAAAAAGGCAATAACTCTTTAAAGAGAAGGGCCAAATGAGCGTGGTGGGATATTCCCTCACAGCTGCAAATAGTTTTTATATCTCTTAAAACCAAACATTCAATACCCTTCAGCATACTTGTAGCTATTAAAATACTAATATTCTCTTTTCAAGCATTAATACGCAGGTTGGCTTCAAAACCGGCAATGGAAATTTATGGATATTATACATTACATCATATATCATGCTTTATGGAAAAAAAAATAATTTTACATTTGGTAACTAGAATGGATAAGTGTAATAACCGTAAAACTGATACCAAATTCAATCCTAAACTATAGGGATTAGAAATATGTGTACATTGTGAACATTCTGGGATCACAATCACTTACAATGAATAACTGGTGCACTTATTTTGTGCCGATTTTGCCAGCAAAAAAAAAATTCCATTCTTATCTACAGCAACCAGGCAAATCTGCTGTATTTCCAAGGGAAATAAACAGAAACTTATTATTTTGGCCATAAAAAGAATGAAAAAAAGAAGGAAGCAATAACTCAAGATTCAAAAACGTAACTAGAGAGAATATGCATCCTTCATAATAGGGCAGTACAATCTTAGAGTAACCAGTCGTCTTGGGCCTACAGCGGTGACTCTGTGTGAGAGCATTGTACATGCCCTACTGCAGGTTGGCACAATGCTCTTCTTCGACATGCTGCCATATGTTATTACATTGATGCAGGCCCACTTCACACATCTGGTATGTCATGTGACCGGAGCATGTGACCGAAGGTTGCTGCGATGCCATTCTACAGTATTAACACTGTACTGGAGTGTGCCGTATCCGGCAAAATGCCGGATGTGTGAAACAGCCCTTACTCAGTGCATTGGTTGCAGCTTTCCTCACAGTAGATGTGTAAACAGGTTCAATCTACCAGACCTGTATCTGGTCCTCAGGACTAGAAACTATAAATGACAGCGGGGGAATCTGATCATCTGCAACTATTCACATTACCTCTGTAATACAGCACAATTTATCAACTACTTGGTTAACAACAGGAATGTTACAACGTCAAGTCTTTTGGAGTTGGGGGGCGAAGGGTCAATCCGGTACTTTTTATGGTTCAATATATTTTTATTAAAGAATGCAGTAAGCAATATATCAAGACAGTAGGTTTTGCCGAAATAGGCCGCTACTTTTTATAGGGAATCCACCAGGATTATTTAGGACTCCAGATTATCACCAACCTGTTATCTCAGATGTTAAAAGGTTTGATAGTTTTTACAGTTAGGCTATGTGCGCACGTTGCGTTTTTTCCCGCGTTAACGCTGCGTTTTGAATTGCAGAGTTTCAGTGCCAAATTGCATGCATTCTGCTTCCCCAGCAAAGTCTATGAGAAGTCCGAAAATTCAATGCGCAAGCTGTGTTTTTAAACCCAGCGTTTTGGATTCCAAAAATCGATGCGGAAAAAAAAGCAGCATGTCACTTTTTTTTGTGCATTGTAGCTGCAGTGTCCACCCATTGAAATCAATGTGCACTTGGACTGCATTTTAGTTGTGTTCCGCATGCTTTTTTGACAAGCAAAACGTAGGTCTTTTCAGTCTCTCTCTGTGGATGTCGATCAATGTCCCTCTGTCTGTCGGTCGGTCTCTTTCTTTGTCAGTTGGTCGCTCTGTCTCTCTGTTGGTCAGTCTCTGTCTGTCTGTCTGTCCCTCTCTCTGTCCGTCGGTCGGACTCTCCCCCTCTCTCATACTCACCGATCCACGATCACTGGTACGGCGCTGCATAGCTGTCACAAAGCTCCGGCAGCTTTTTCTCTTTAAAAAATGCTGGACGCTCATTATTCAATCTCGTATTCCCTGCTTTCCTCACCCACCGGTGCCTGTGATTGGTTGCAGTCAGACACGCCCCCACGCTGAGTGAGAGCTGTTTCACTGCAATTAATCACAGCCGCCGGTGGGCGGGTCTATATCGTGCAGTAAAAAAATAAATTAAAAAAAAAAAAAGACGTACGGTCCCCCCCAATTTTGATACCAGCCAGGGTAAAGGCCCTGTCACACACAGAGATAAATCTGCGGCAGATCTGTGGTTGCAGTGAAATTGTGGACAATCAGTGCCAGGTTTGTGGCTGTGTACAAATGGAACAATATTTCCATGATTTCACTGCAACCAGAGATCTGCCAAAGATTTATCTCTGTGTGTGACGGGGCTTTAAAGCTACACGGCTGAAGGCTGGTATTTTCAGGATGGGGAGCTCCACGTTATGGGGAGCCCCCCAGCCTAACAATATCAGCCAGCAGCGGCCCGGAATTGCCACATTCATTAGATGCGACAGTCCCGGGACTCTACCTTGCTCATCCCGAATTACCCTGGTGCGGTGGCAATCGAGGTAATAAAGGAGTTAATGGCAGCAGCCCATAGCTGCCATTAAGTCCTAGGTTAATCATGGAACGCGTCTCTCTGAGATACCTTCCATGATTAACCTGTAAGTTAAAGAATAACACATAAACCCGAAAAAATCCTTTATTTAGAATAAAAAAACAACAACAAAAAAAAAACAAACCCAAAACAACCTCTTTTACCACTTTATTAACCCCTAAATAACCATCCAGGTCCGGCGTAATCCACACGATGTCCCACGACGCTCTCCGCTCTGCTACATGAAGTGGCCAGGAGCGGTCACAGACCAGACAGCTCTGTCAGCTCCATGCAGCAACTGAAGTGAGCCGCACGATCAGCGATGACATCTGTCAGATTACCCGCGGCCACCGCTGGATCCTCCAACTGTGACAGCAAGTCACCCGAGTAACTGAAGTGAGCTGCGCAATCAGCGATGATGTCACAGGTGAGTTGTGGTCTCAGGGGGAGGACTCCAACTGGCCGCGGGTAACCTGAGTGACGGCAGCGCTGATCGCGCTGCTCACTTCAGGGGATTAGCGGTCACCGGTGAGTCCTTCACATATGACCGCTAATCAGGATGCGACACAGACAGAACCGCGGTATGACAATGAAGTCGGCTGAAGTTTATCCGAGTTCATTCTCATCGCGCGACTCTGTCTGCTGTCAGCAGGCATGTAGCAGAGCTCAATGCGATGGGACTGCACTGCAAAAAATGCATCCAAAACGCATGCAAAATGCATACAAAATGCTTGCGTTTTGGATGCATTTTTTTTTAAACAAGCGCAGTGTTTACAGTTCTGAGGGTGCATTCTTTTCCGCACTGCTCAGAACGCAACGTGCGCACATACCCTTAAAAGGTACACAGCCATGAGAGAATACTAAATATCAGGGTTATTTGTACCAAATACACAGTACTATTCCGGCATTCATCACGAATAATGAAGCTAATGCAAGTCAATGGGGAACTCTAGCATTACTCTTCAAGATTTCCTACACAAATATTAAGTTAGTTGTAAATATAACTGAAGTGACCCTGAAAGAGAAGGTTCTGAATTCTTTCCCTGGTAATGGTGAGGAATACTGGAATAGTACTAGGTAGTTGGTACAAATAATCCATACCTGAATATTTAGTCTTTGCTCATCACTAGTAAACAAAAATCCATCGAGTTCAACCTATAGCCTAACATGTTGATCCAGAGGTAGGCAAAAATTCCATGATGCAGATGCGAATTGCCCCATAGTAGAGGAAAAACTCCTTCCCAATCCCACATAGGGCAATCAGACTAGTTCAATGGATCAATGTTCCCATCACAGAATCTAGTGCACAGAACCAGTAATATTGTATTGGACATGATAATCTGGACTATGCAATAATATATATAGAAAAAGTACTTTGGAAGCTGCTAGTGCCACATGATGTGTAAGGAGTCATTTAGGTGGATCCTCACTCTGAAGAGTCACTCCAGCTGACAGGCTCCAAGGCTATGACATCACTAGACACCTCCAGGAGCAAGAGGTGAACATGTAGCACGCACATGAAGATGAAGCTGACTCACTTGACTTCAAAGCATCATATGTCGCTTGAGATTATGTCGTTGGCCATCAAGTCAGCAGGGTGACATGCCATAATGTCTCTTTAGAGAGGTAGCTCCACCATCAGAACATGTTACAAGTGATAAAATATCACAAGAGCTGTTTTTTCCATCTTCTTCTGCATCCACCAGAATATAGAAGAACATCACTGTCATCCTGTCACTACACAAAATAGATTAGTGGTGGTTTGGAGAACAGGCTTCCTTTAATCATCAAACTAATAACTGGATTTTGCTTGCAATTTGAGAGTTCCTGAACATTGACAAATCTCAAAATGTAAATTCTTATTTTAATTCACATAGTGAAAACATTTTTGAAATAATGTCTCAAAAATGTACTTTATCTGCTTACTGCTACCTGGCCCTTCCGAACAGTGGGGATTGTACATAGCGGAGAATCCTTTTCATTGCAAATTAACTCTCTAGATACATAATTAATAAAACATATTTACATAAACCATTGTCCCAAGAAAGGCTTTCCAACCCTACTATACTTTTATATTAGTTATACTTTTCAGAAAATTATATACGTTTTCTTAATTATCAATTACTTAATATATTGGTACTAGATTTTATTTCCTCAATAACCCCATAAGGACCAGGGAACTATTCCTTTTTGCGCTTTAGTTGTTTATTTTTCCCCCCCTTTTTTTTTTTACATGGCAAATTGTAAATTTGAATGACACCTTTCATTTTACCATACAATGAACTGCAAAATTGGGGAAAAATTTAAAGTGCGGTCAAGTTGAAAAACAAACCAAAAAAAAGTACTTGAGCCATTGATTTTTGGGCGGTGTTTTTATGGCGTTCAATTATCAAGCTTTGTTATAATAATTATTATTATTAATAATAATAATTATATAACTTAGTGGTGAAAATTTTTTTGGGGACATTTTTTTTTTTATTATACCATTTTGAGGCACATATGACATTCAGGTAGCTTTTAATTGCATTTCAGGGAAACATAGCAATTCTAGCATTTTATTTTTTTCCTTTTTGTGTGTGTGTGTGTGTGTGTGTGTGTGTGTGTGTGTGTGTGTGTGTGTGTATATATATATATCTATATACCGTATTTTTCGCTTTATAAGACGCACCGGATTATAAGACGCACCCCCAAATTTGGTGAAGGAATAGAGATTTTTTTTTTAATAAATGGGGTCCGTCTTATAATGCCAGTGTCCGTTTAACAAATCATATAGGGTATATGTCCCTCATAGCCCCCCATCCTAAAATTAGCCCCCTTCATCTGGATATGGCCACCTTATATTGAATATAGCCCCCTTGTGCTGGCACACGCTCCCTGTGGCTGCCACACACGGCCACCCCTGTGGCTGACACACACTGGCTCCCTGTGTTAGATATCGCCCCCAGGCTGCTGCTTTTAGTAAAATAAACTCTTTCCTTACCTTCTCCAGCACTGTGCTCCCTCGTGTCCCCCTCCTCAGGGTTGAGCTCCGGCCTCCTGCATTTCCTGGTTCACGGTCCGGTCATGTGATCGGCACAGCAGAGTGAAATCTCTGCGTGCCTGATCACAGCACCAGGAGGGAGACACGCTGGAGGGGGTAAGTAAAGAGTTTTTTATTTTATTATGGGCAGCAGCACGGGGGCCATAGCTAACACAGGGGTGCATGTGCGATCAAAGGGGCGCAGGCAGGTATAATATGCGCCGCTCCCCCAGTCCATCGCCGCGGTGCGGTTTCAGCACCGCAGCTATGGACAGCGGCTTTGCATATTATATGATATATATATATATATTATATACGGGAGCAGGAGATCAAAGATTCCCTCCCTCAGCTTCACCAGCCCCCCCAGCACCGCTCCAGAGCGGCCCCCACCTCCCCTGGACCCTGCAGTATATAATCCGTATATTCGGTTTATAAGACGCACCCCCTACTTTCCCCCAAAATTTGGGGGAACAAAAGTGCGTCTTATAAAGCGAAAAATACGGTATGTGTGTACACATGTATGTATGTATGTATGTATGAATGTGTGTATGAATGTGTGTATGAATGTGTGTATGAATGTGTGTATGAATGTGTGTATGAATGTTTGTATGAATGTTTGTATGAATGTTTGTATGAATGTTTGTATGAATGTTTGTATGAATGTGTGTGTGCGTGTGTGTGTTTAACATATGGCTTTAAGGTGTGCCATCATCTGAAAATGACCAACTGTCTAAATCAGATTTCTGTGATATATATTTTGCAAAATGACTATATACATTTTGCCCTGAGCAGGGTAGATCAAAGTGCGCCTGCGCAGGACCTCAATGCCGGCGTGTGTGTATGACGTAGACACGTCATGCATTGCGGCTTCAGAATAAGGAAGACCGTGATGGCTGAAAGGGGAGGCACCGGTCCTGGAGAATGGCGCCACCCATCTGACTGTTGTACACCGGAGCGACCTTCTAGGTGAGTATTATAAAGTGTTTTTTATGTTATACCTAGCGGCCTGGGCGCTTATATAAAGCATGTTAGAATACTTTATATAAGAGCCCACTGGTGATGGCCGCAGCTTATAGGGCAAAAAACTGGTGACAGGTTACCTTTAACAGAATAGAACTCTTGTCAATTTAGCACTGACCATCGGGGTTTTTTTTTTTTTAGACTACCCTCCTGTGGTTACATAGCCACAATGGTTAGACCATGTCCCGATCTTCTATATTGAAGCATCTAATAAGCGTGTGCAAACGTGATTGTGAAGGAAAGGGGAGGAGGGTCAGGTGTGAAATCACCTACTGTGATTGGTCCATCCTGTTTTACTGTGTGTATTATTTGTTATTTTTTTTATTTTAGTTTGTTATTCTCCTTTGGGGACTTGAACCTACAATCATTAAATTGCTTACATTATATAATGTAATACTGGAAAATCACGGTTCTCCTATGAATTTCAACATGTGGCTAAGATAACAGTTAATGGGGGCCTTCAGCAGGCCCCAGGAATCATGCAGTTCATTTGTGCCCAACAACTGTAGCACGGGGAATGGGGAAATGGAAGCCAATAGGTATTCATCAGCAATAGAGTCATATAAATGCTGCTCAGAGATTGAGAGCAGCATTTAATTGGTTAAGCTGAAACAAATGGCGCTAGCACCATTGGCTGCAGTTGCAGGCACATGCTTGCTATGTATCATAGGCGGCATCTACTTGGTATACAGAATCGCTCATCCCCTGAGTTGACCACATGCTTTACTTAGCCCGCTATGATGAAAATAAACATCATAGGTCATTAAAGAGGATCAGTCAGCAGGTTTTTGTATGTAATCTGAAAAAAGCATTAGGTAGGGGTTGAGACACAGTTCAGTGATGTGTCACTTATTAGACTGTGTGCTGTTTACATACAACTGTTTTATCACTGCCAGACTACAGCTCATGCTAGACCAACCACGCCCACAGCACTGATTAGCTGCTTCCTGTCAATAGACTACGTACACTCAAAGCTGTTACTGTGGGCGGGGTTCAGTTTCTGCGTTCTTCTACATGTTACATCTGCAGCCAGTAAACGAAGTGATACATCGTTGGAAACAGGGTATCTTTTCCTACATTATGATGCTCTGAGATAAGGTAGCAAAAATTTAGTGACATATTCTCTTTAAGAAGTTAAACAATACTCCTTTTTTGTCTTGGACAAATTAGCCAAGAATGCAGAAAGTAGCCTATATGCTATCCAATTTGCACAAATGTACACCTCCCCCCCCCACATGTTTATCAATGCTCCATTTTTAAACATCCCACAGAATCATTAGACTTGTCAGCAGCTGCCTGACTCTGGTTGCTACAACTCAACATATAGTTCACTGGTGCTACCTGCAAAAAAAGAAGCTAGGAGGCAAAAAAAATGAAAAATAAATAAACCTTAGCAAAACATTCACACAACAGTAAAATAGTATACTTTGAAATTCAAGATAGTTTCCATAGTGTCAAAAGAAATGCCCTCATGAACATTTGAGAGGTGAAAATAAAGAAAGCAGCATGCAACAGCTAAAAATCTAGGAACGATTTTAATGGTAGCCTATGTCTAACCCCTGGCATCAAACATGTATGTTGTTAGAGGGGCACAGAAATAAAATACTCCAGTAAACGCCTTGAAAAATGGGCTAAAATGTCACATATGAGAACATGTAATAAAAAATTATCTGAAAAATACATTCCACAAAAAAACACATTATATATCGCAGCAATCCATAAGAAACACTAGCCTGAATAATGAACGTGGTGGAATTAAAAGCTTTAAACCTGTTAGAAAAGTAATATTAAGTTAGTTGTAAATATAACTGAAATAATCCAGACAGTTTTATGATCCTAGACCCTGAAATGGAGGGTGCCGAATTCTTTCCCTGGTAATGGTGGTAAGCACAGCTAACAGATGGAAGAATTGAATGGAAATTTCAATAAAGCAGTCCACAAAGAAGTGTTTGTGAGTACAGGGGTTCTCCCTCTCTCCTACTTTCTACAAAAAAAGGGAAAAATGGAACGTTGTTTTATTTTGATAGAGTGCCAGAACAGTACTGCATTCCTTACCGAGCAGAATAAAGGATTGAGTTAGACTGGCCTTCTCAACACCTTGGCAAAAGCCCCCTTGGGTCTCATTTTGCTGGGATGACTATTTATATGACAGGTAAGGGAATAATTTTGTGGGATTTGGTTACTCTAGGCCTCTGTGACCCCGAGGTCAAAAGAGCAAATACAAAAGTGACAATGTGGATAATTGCTCCGTTTAAGATAATGGAATACTGATTGGGGTCAATTATTATAACACCTGAAAGATAAATGAGACGACATTACTAGCTCACTGAAGGTGGTTATGAAAAAACAAATCACTATGAATTTCATGATTGGGAGGATGCAAGTAAGGAAAGGAGATTTCTCGATAAATCCAGGATTCACCTCGATATGGTATTTATAGGAGCAATACAACGCTACCATCAAGGAGAGCTCACAGTAAATTATGTATACATATTACACACAATTTGGAGAAGATGTGTCACCTATAATATTAACACATACAGTTTATTGGTCAAGTGGTCAACAATTCTATCCCCATTTTATTTAAAAAGTACCGTACATTATATTCAACAAGGCTGCTATTACAGCTCTACAAGGTTGTCGCTCAACTTTTCTATACAAACTGTGAATGCGCCTTGTTAGAAATAATAGTGAATTACTATTTGATAAAATCTGACAAAAGACCCCTGCCGGACCAGTGGTGTCAGCCATATTGTCTGTAAAAAAAAAAAAAAAAAAGTTATACAATGACTTAAAAGTCTGATAAGGGTATCTAGATATTCTGAAATGTATGATCCTGTGAAAATGTAATAAAGAAATCATGGATTGCTCCCCAAGGCAGGAGCCCATCTTTAGGCCTAAGCCACATGGTGAGTAAAACGGTGCGAGTGGAGTGCGATAAAAAAAAAAAAAAAAAAAAAAAATCGCATTCCATTCGGACCAATTTTAGCTTGTGTGTCAGCACACATGAGCGATTATCTTCTCTGCCCTAATCGGACCGAGAAAACAATTGCAGCATGCTGCGACTGTAATGCGAGACTCTTTCTCTCGCACCCATTCAAGTGAATGGGGCGAGAGAAAAATTGCACAGCACTCACGGTACACCGGTGTACCGTTAGTGCAGTGCGAGAATGGCAATAGCCGGCTACAGAGGAGAGAGCGAGAGAAATCCCTCCCACCCCTCCTGAGTGCCGCCCGCCCCCCCGCAGCTGAGGTCTGCTCGCACTGCTTAGTAGCAAGGACATACGCATGACACTCGGCTCTGCTATACTGCCAGTGTGAGCCTAGTGTCATGCAGTAATCCCCGTGTGGCCCCAGCCTGAGTGTAGCTCTTGTCTATGACTGTGGTTCAATTCAGACCATGACTTCCAGGCTAGCCATAAGTCTCCTGAATCAAACTCAAAAGTCTTATAAATGCCTAGGAGTCTGTACAGCTTGGGTACAGCAGTCTGTCCTGAAAATCAAGGTCCATACTCGTTCCATGAAACATGGACATTAGAATTCAGCCCAACAGAGAATGTCCTAGGGAATAGGAGCATTCTTGTAGGACATCCATATTCCCTAACAAAAAGGGATAGAAAAATACAATTCTTCACAATTTAATATCTATTCATTGAATTTTTAGTTTTCTTTTTTTTTTTTGGTTTTCAATACAAAACACAAGACCACAAAATTTCAAAATGTATGTTTTAACTTTCCTTTTTATATTTCACTCTCTAAGGAAAATTATATTCCGGGTGAATATAATAAACCATCTAAAATAAAGCTATGGGCAATTGTGGTCTTGAAATAAAAAAAGACCTAGTCTGCAGTAACAAAGAAAAATATGTTGTCTGAACTATACAGATTATGAAATCCCCAATATCATGCGGTGACACACAGTATACTCATATGGGTCTGCTTGCAGTGCCTGCCTGAAGCCATACATGTGTTCAGAAGAAATAATGAGTTTCTATGGTTAGTTATTTTACAAATACCTTCATTGTTCACATATTTTAGTCCTCCTCACCAGGGGAAGAGTAAATCATCTCCTTGAAGCTGGAAGACCCACACATGAAGCAAGATGTGCACTATCACACCAGGAGGTGGTTATTAGACATGGCCAAAGAATTATTACTATGAGTAACGCTGCCCACCAAGCAAAATCATAGGGAGTAAGGCAGGTTTCCATTAATTTATGATCCACCGGTAAAATTAGTTTTAAAAGGAGAATATTTTTGTTTTCATGTAAACCCCTAACACTCAAGTACTGTCTCATTCCTAAAAAAAAAATGTTTAAAAGAACTGAGAGTCCTCAGTGGTTGATACCTTTAAATGGCTAACAGAAAAGATGGTAATATTAGCAAGCTTTCGAGACTACTCAGGTCTCTTCATCAGGATGAAGAGATATCTCTTTGAAAAGCGTAGAATAAACCATCCACACAGTTTTTCTTATTTGGAGTGTTTCTAGGTACATTAGCGCGGAGTATACCACAATTATCCAGGCTTTTGTCTTCATTCCTTTCATACACAGTGCCTTTCCTTCCATACTGTATTGTTTATACAATTTGTTTTCCTATTGTCCTTCACTTAATGAGGTCTATCTAAAGGCTAAAGGCCCCGTCACACTAAGCAACATCGCTAGCAACATCGCTGCTAACGAACAACTTTTGTGACGTAGCAGCGATGTTGCTAGCGATGTTGCTGTGTGTGACATCCACCAACAACCTGACCCCTGCTGTGAGGTCGTTGGTTGTTGCTGAATGTCCTGGGCCATTTTTTAGTTGTTGCTGTCCCGCTGTGAAGCACAGATCGCTGTGTGTGACAGCGAGACAGCAACAACTAAATGTGCAGGCAGCAGGAGCCGGCTTCTGCGGAGGCTGGTAACCACAGTAAACATCGGGTAACCAAGAAGCCCTGTCCTTGGTTACCCGATATTTACCTTTGTTACCAGCCTCCGCCGGTCTCACTGTCAGTGCCGGCTCCTGCTCTGTGCACATGTAGCTGCAGGACACATCGGGTTAATTAACCCGATGTGTGCTGTAGCTAGGAGAGCAGGGAGCCAGCGCTAAGCGGTGTGCGCTGCTCCCTGCTCTGTGCACATTTAGCTGCAGTACACATCGGGTAATTAACCCGATGTGTGCTGTAACTAGGAGAGCAGGGAGCCAGCGCTCAGTGTGCGCTGCTCCCTGCTCTCTGCACGTGTAGCTCCGTGCGCTGGTAACCAAGGTAAATATCGGGTTGGTTACCCGATATTTACCTTAGTTACCAAGCGCAGCATCTTCCACGCGGCGCTGGGGGCTGGTCACTGGTTGCTGGTGAGCTCACCAGCAACTCGTGTAGCGACGCTCCAGCGATCCCTGCCAGGTCAGGTTGCTGGTGGGATCGCTGGAGCGTCGCAGTGTGACATCTCACCAGCAACCTCCTAGCAACTTACCAGCGATCCCTATCGTTGTTGGGATCGCTGGTAAGTTGCTTAGTGTGAGTGGACCTTAAGTCACACTAAACAACTTACCAGCGATCCCAACAACGATACAACCCGATAGGGATCGCTGGTAAGTTGCTAGGAGGTCGCTGGTGAGATGTCACACTAAGCGACGCTCCAGCGATCCCACCAGAAACCTGACCTGGCAGGGATCGCTGGAGCGTCGCTACATGGATTGCTGGTGAGCTTGTCACACAGGCAGATCTCACCAGCAACCAGTGACCAGCCCCCAGCGCCGCGTGGAAGCGATGCTACGCTTGGTAACTAAGGTAAATATCGGGTAACCAACCCGATATTTACCTTGGTTACCTGCGCACACCGCTTAGCGCTGGCTCCCTGCACACCTAGCCACAGGACACATCGGGTTAATTACCCGATGTGTACTCTGCTACGTGTGCAGGCAGCAGGAGCCAGCTTCTGCGGACGCTGGTAACCACGGTAAACATCGGGTAACCAAGAAGCCCTTACCTTGGTTACCCGATGTTTACCTTCATTACCAGCGTCCGCCGCTCTCAGCTGTCAGTGCCGGCTTCTGTTCTCTGCACTCCTAGACACAGTACACATCGGGTTAATTACTCGATGTGTACTCCAGCTACGTGTGCAGAGAGCAGGGAGCCGGCACTGACAGCTGAGAGTGGCGGACGCTGGTAACGAAGGTAAACATCGGGTAACCAAGGTAAGGGCTTCTTGGTTACCCGATGTTTACCGTGGTTACCAGCGTCCGCAGAAGCCGGCTCCTGCTGCCTGCACATTTAGTTGTTGCTCTGCCGCTGTCACACACAGCGATGTGTGCTTCACAGCGGGAGAGCAACAACTAAAAAATGGCCCAGGACATTCAGCAACAACCAGCGACCTCACAGCAAGGGCCAGGTTGTTGCTGGATGTCACACACAGCAACATCGCTAGCAACATCGCTGCTACGTCGCAAAAGTTGTTCCTTAGCAGCGATGTTGCTAGCGATGTTGCTTAGTGTGACGTGGCCTTTATCCTCCATGTCTACAAGAGCATGCCTCTAGTCAAATTAAAGTGGTTCTTCAGGAAATTGACAATTCACATTGAAGGTGCTGAGACTTCTTAATTTACTTTCCTTTACAATTCTGTCCCCGAGCCAACTCTTGGAGATTATGACTGTTTATATAAGAAAGTCCAGTCACTGAGTCCTACATACAGTGGATGGTCATAGGTAATGCTTGAGGGTTCACCATCCGTGTGGCAAGGTGACATCTACATCTCAGGCAGCAGCACTCTTCTTTAAATGGATGCATTTTGGTGTAACTAAAATATTCACAGAGGACTGCAGGAGCTCTCAGTTAAGAGGTGGTTCTCCCACCTAGTGTCCATTAACCGCTGTCGGGGCTGACGGACTGGGATGTAGGAATCAATTCACACCAACTCTAGTAAATCCATCTTTGAAAGCATAGGTCTAAAACAAAAGTTCTTAATCATTCATTTTCATTTCCAATTTAACGCTAAGCACTAATTTACTGCTAATTGCTATGTATGAGCAGATGTAAAAAGAAAATTCACACATTCATACAACGCTGTCCTCTAGATCACCTCTCCTTATGGATCGAATAGTAAAGGCTCGTACATCAGGAGGACATAGAACCAAGCAGTCACAAAGAGGCACACAGATCAAGCAGGCAACGCCGAGTAGCAACTTGTAATACAACATAAACATATTACATAGAAAAAGAAATAAAGAAGAAAAAAAATGTTTTCCTGACTGTTTTGCTAAATGCAAGTGGGCAGATTATTATGAAAACGGTTCCTTCCTGTTACCTTCCCTTTCTGGGCCCTGTGTGTAGGTTTTGAGGTAAATGAAAAGGATATGCCTGCTAAAACATATTTCCTTCAAGTTCCTGATGCATTTTAATAGGAATGTTAGCAGCATAATAGGAGAATAGCTCTTTCTTTCTTTTGACTAAGAAATTTTAAAGCACCAAGGGGATATTCTAAAAAGTTAGATTCAATAAGTACATTCAGAACGTTATTTAAAATCCCACATTTAGACTTCGTCAATACTAAGTAATGTAGGAAATAAAAAAAAAATTATAATATATATAAATATATATATATGTATGTGTGTGTGTGTGTGTGTGTGTGTGTGTGTGTGTGTGTGTGTATGTGTATGTATATATCTATCTATCTATCTATCTATATATCTATATATATATATATATGTATATATATATATATATATATATATATATATATATATATTCTTCAGCTTAAAAAATAAAGTTGAATAATGCCCGGACACAAACTTTTTTTTTTATTACTTACGGATAGTGGAAAAGTGCCTTATTTTATATCCTGTCCGTGAATTTTTGAACGGTTGGAAAACCGGCTGAGGTGACGGCTTTGCACACTCATGTTATTCAAAGTCTACAAGGTCTATGGGACTGGAGCGCTTGCCCTCCCCCCCTCCTCCATTACTTTCCCCATGACCACGGACCCTTCTTCCTGTGAGCCATAAGGGTCCAGGGGGTGAGGTTCCCAATGTACAGACACAACCTAGACTATGAATACTGTGATGAACCATGCCAGAATTAATTTGAAGACCATGTTCTTGCCTAGTTTGGATATTACAAGTTTTCTCATTACTGTGGCAGAAAAGTCTACCTACAATTTTGAGGGCTAACAAATCCCAAAAATGTAAGGTGTGCAGCAAATGTAAAGACCAGATATCTTACAAAACCCCCAAGCCCAAAAAGGTGTACCACATTAGCTGTGACCAGTATAGGAATCCTTGTATGCTAAGGTTTATTTACCTAGTGTACAATCTTTAGCATATGAAAGGCTTTGGTGTATCTCATGGGGCTTTTGCTGAACTCGCCCAGCCAACATGGTGGCTGAAATACGATGCTTGTCTTAGGTGGATTCTATACCATTTTTCTAGCTGTTCAGTTAGACATTAGGACCCAGAATTTGTAAAATATGGCAATCCTATAGACTAGGAGTGCACATTGACCAATTTATGTCTCAAAATACATGCTCCTATTAATGTTGGTGAGTAATTCACAAAGCTTAAGCCTGCAGTCAGAGCCCAACATTATAACTCGCCTGAACTGACACATTTACTGGACTTTGTTCAGTGTTCTCTTACGTTGAGTAGTTTTCTGCACATTTAGTGCATCTCATGTGATGATTTATCAAATATTAATAAGAGAATTTAAGATCTGAATGTTGTACAGTTGCCCAACAGCTGGATAGCACTTGAACTCATGTATCCGTGTCCCAGACAAATTTCATGCCTAATTTTCTGAAAATGAACACCAAAGCAGTGTCTGAGGAGACAGGTATGATGTAACATTAGTACAAGGAAGCAGACATCTGTTAGGCACGGAAAGAGCAAGCTATTTACATAATGTATATTTCTGACCGCTACGATGTGTTCACATGGAAGATTGTTTTTCTGTGGAAATTCTGTGAATTTCTACTGAAATCTACGGCTGAAATCGTGAAATCTGTGCCAGTATTTAAGTCAATGCAGATATCCCACTGCAAACAATGAGTGATTTGTGGGCCTTTATTTGGCACAGAACCAGTAAAAAAAAAAAAAAAATCTGTTCTGAGTATTTTTTTTTTAATCCGCCATATAGTTCCAGAGATATGGGTCTTTTTATTTATTGCTAATCTTTATGTACTTAAAGGGGGCATGGATTCCAGGGTTCTGTTTTGGGTATGTCTGTAGGCTGCTATAAAGACATAAAAATATAATTAAATAAAGAGGATCATATCTCTGGAACTATATGGCGGATTAAAAAAAAAACAACCAAAAAAAACCAAAAACCTCCGGCAGGAATAAAAGAAAAATAAAAGCCTTCCCACTTTTGCCCTGATGACAGGTCCTCTAACTCATATTTATAATAAAAATGCAGAAGAATTTGACATAACTTCACATATTGGATGACAGGTATGTGCAAAATTTTTCATTTAAATGTTCTATATATTTCTATACATCTCTATATACCGTAGCTATCTCTATCTAATATCTATCTATCTCTATCTAATATCTATCTATCTCTATCTAATATCTATCTATATCTAATATCTAACTATCTAATATCTATCTCTAATATCTATCTATCTATTATATAAAAGAAAAATACTGTTAAGACACTGCAAATACATTATTTACAAACAGTAAATTCCCATACAAAACCACATGACTATATTAAATCTCCATCCAAAGACAAGATGTGGTATAGAGTTTGAGAACTTTTGCAATGAGAAAGGTCCCATCAAATCCAGGCTTATTATACGAGACGACCTGCATTATCAGAGATCTGCAGCCTCTATAGAAAGCTATAAACTGCCTGTGACTAATATACATCCCATAGGTGGCACTAGAGTTCAAGTCCTCGTCCTCTCTGAAAAGGCTATTTGCATATGTAAATTCCCAGAGGAGCATTGCTTGGCATTCTCCATAAGGGGAAAAGTTCCCCCTGTGACTAATAGGCATTTTTTTTACTTTTTTTAAAGAGTTCATTTTATACAAGTTAATTTTCATTAAATAGTAAAAAAGCTAAGTCCGGCCATCTGTGCTCTTATTTCCTGTGCTAAAATTATCCATTTGTTCCAAATTTGGAAAATATTACAGGGAAAAACAGCTCCACTGCTTATGATTAAAGATCTCGTGTGTCAGAAAGTTTGGGATGTCCTACAGCATGTTCTCTGTACTTGTGACTGCTCGCCTAAAGCTGGCCAAGGACATAAATATTTGGACACCAATCAGCATTCTGATTTTCAGAATTTTAGTTGAGAAGAGGACCCTACATAAATACTTATTTCCCACAATAATAATAAAAAAAAAAAAACTGAACCTCTTTACGTCATGGGAGATTTGATGCATCCACAATGCCTGCCTTTTTTTTTACGTATGATCGCTAACTACACACGCTCTGATATTTTAAAATATGGACCACTTGTAACTCGAGACAAAAGAATCTAGAATTCTTACTTAAAACTTAAATTTCACACATCACTTTATAGACATCTGGCAAACGCGGGTCCTGGTTAGTAGATGTCTAGATTAATAAACCAAATGAAAAATGAAAAAAGTGGAGTACATTATATTTTTGAGTTTAGCAATCTGGCTAAAAAATGTTTTTCTTATTTTAAAATGTCATATCTCACAGATTAATACAATCCAGACTAGATGCAGAAACCACGGAAAGGTTCTCCGGAGTTCTTGAGAAGGAAGCTCTGTGCTGACGGCAGCACATACACTTTCTGGATCGAAAGTGGTTAATTCTGCGCTCCACATCTGTCCAGCATGACAAAACTAAACGTCTCATGGAACAGGAGGAGCTGCGTCTGCGGAAAAGCTTAAAGTATGCTTGAAGCGGCTGAAGAAAAGCCTCTACATGTAGTGCAATACTGGTAGAGCCTGAGCGTTGGATGAGAGTCAGGATAGACACCCCCACTCTATCCTCACCTCCAAAGGTCTCCCTGAAGTCAGGAACACAACTGTGGGCTGTCTGAGCACTGAGGAATGCCAAGCAGAAGCCTGTGTTGCGGCAGTGGGGAGGAAAAAAAAAAAAGAACCCGGCTGAATGAACTTAGTGTTACCTTTTTTTCTAACATTAGTCTTCTTTTCCTGATACTGTCTGAATTTGAAACATCTAATTTAATCCATTGAAGGGCCCAGTCTTCCTTTTATTTCCTGTCTGTACTGGAGCAGTCGCCTGTTTTAATTATGACTTTCTCCAGCTCCTACATGTTGCGTGCTCCAGCTGGCTCACAGCACACTTCCTTGGAAGGTAAAACGGACTAACTGTGCTGATCACAGTCCGATAGGGGCAAAGCCGCAGAACTTAATAGCACAGCTGATAGAGAGGGTGGCATGAACTTACTGAGAGCTGTTCCAACATAGTGATTATGTGCAATCAATGCTCATTTAGTAGTAATTGCCGCGGTAATTAGATAGCACTGGTGACACTGAAGTATGGATTTACTATTTCATATCCAGACCGGGGGCCCTGGAGATATAGATTTTTTTTTTAAATAGAAAGTTAAAAATGTTACAACACTGCTTCATGTGGGAAATAAACTATTCTGTCCTATCTTTAATCCTCTGGGCTCGTGCACACAACCAATTTTCTCATCATGGTTTTCACGGATAGCACTTAGATCTATGATATTCCATGGAGCTGGCCACATATCCAACCAAAGTAAAAAATAAATAAAATCAGAGACATGCGTAATTTTAATTTGAGAATTTGATCAAAATAAGCAATGCAAGTCTATGGGTTTATGAAAAAAAAAATAAAAATTGAGAGCTGTCAGATGATATCCGTGTGCAGTCTGAGCTTCACAGACTGACTGAATGGAGAAGGTGGAAAGTCTTTTTTTCTCTCCAAGTCCAAGAAAAACTGATGCCACTCATCATAATTATTCAATCAAAACCCTTTAAAGAGGTGCTCCACTATAAAGCAAAATGGCCACATCGATGTAAAGCTGTGACAGGAGGCTTTTTCCAAATATTTTCTGTTGTCCTTTCTGTGTGGGAGTAGCGCTATCGTTATCCGCTCATCCCCAATCATGTTATCTCTGAAGTCCAGTGATGTCACGTCAACTTCTGGAATTGTAAGTTGACTCGGCATCACAGAGGCATGACCCAGGCTCCCGGAGTGACTGGGCTGTGGGCGGAGTTTCATCGCATGTCACAGCCCATCATCTCGGTGGTTATCTGTGCTGCAAGCACGTGAGATGCTGGGCTGTGACATGCGCTGAAACTCCACCCACAGCTCAGTCACTCACAGAGACTGTGTCCATCTTCGGTGATGTTGGGTCAACTTCCAATTACGGAAGTTGATGTGACATCAGTGGACATCAGAGATCACTGCAAATCAAGTCAAGTCACGTAATTGGTGATGAGCAGACAGCGATAGCGCCGCTCACAGGCAGAATGGACAACAGAAGATATTTAGAAAAATCCTTCTGTGTAAGGCTAGGTTCACACTTCCGTTGTTTTGCTTCAGTCAGGTCCGTCGTTGCGATGCAATGACGGATCCGTCGTTTTTGAGATGTCAACTGACGCAACGGATATGCAATTTCACCGGATTCCGTTCACTGGAATCCTGTGAAAAAAACTGATCCGTCGCGTCCGTTACATCTGTTGTGCATCCGTTCTTTGACGGATCCGTCGTGATCCGTTTGTGTTTGGGACAGCCCACTGGGTGTGCCAAACATGCTGGGCATGCTCAGTAGAGCATGACGGAATCCAGCACTGGATTCTGTCGTGTGATGGATTACGACGGAATCCAGCACCATAGACATTTATTATAGCTTGTGACGGATTGTGACGGACACCTGCGGAGTCCGTTTTTTTGCCGCTCCAAAAAACGTTCTATTCAGCGTTGCTCCCGCCTGACGGTCAGTCACTAAACAACTGATCCGTTCGCAGCGGATGCAACGCAAGGCCATCAGTCACAATCCATCGCTAATAGAAGTCTATGGGGAAAAACTGGATTCCTGCAAAATATTTTGCAGGATACCATAATTCCTCAAGGTGACGGATTGTGACTGATGCAAAACAACGGAAGTGTGAACCTAGCCTTAGCTTTACATCGATGTGGCCACTATGCTTGGTAGTGGACCACCCCTCTAATATGCCTAATTGTTAAATAATATAATGCCATTAAAGATAACACCGTGACCATAAACTGGTCATACATTACATTTTAGACTCTAGTAGTATTTGATGGTGGCCATGGAATATTCTAGACTTTTTTTTGGCCTGGTTTAACACAAGCATGTTTTCCATGCAGAGAGTGCAGTGATCCCAGAACACAAAACCTCAGTCTGTGAACTGTTCTTTCTTGCTCGGAGGAAGTCACAAATCTACCAGACACCATTCTTATTTCCCCTTTATATAGGGTATCCTAACTTGAGTTTAATCTGTTTCAGTAAGCTCTCACAAGCCATATACTGTCCACATAATGTAGAAAGGTCTGACATGACTTCAGGATTCCATATTAGGCAGGAGCTCCACTTGCAAAGGCCAAGATTCACACAAAAAAAGCAGTTCAGACACTTTATTACAAACCAACAGTGAACACTTTTATTGGGCCCCAGAGAAGCAGCTGCGATAATTAGAAAAACACTACGGAGGTGTTGATCAACACTCTCTTATTCTTTACCTCTGCTGTGTCAGTAAATCTCACTGAAAGACTTGAATTAACAAGGATGTCTAGTCCTCTGCTTTAACACTCCATCAGCGCTGAGGGAAAACAAAGAAATGACAGCTTTGGATTTCAATTTGCTGAATAAAAAAAATATCAGCTTATGTTACATCATTGGCTTTAGGTTTCATTTTGAATACCCTGGCGATATCATTTATAGGTCTGTGTTCACACTTGTGCTATGGCATTCCGTCAGGGTTCAAATGGGGCTTCAGCCGTTTGACAAGACTAGAGCAGAGACCTTATTGGAGCCACCAAGTCATAAGACAGATCTGCCACATCATTATGGCTGTCATTCCAATCGGAAGTCATGACGCCAGCGAAAACATAACTGGTGTAAAATGGCTTTTTACAAGGTTTTGCAGTAGGATTGTTTTTATTATATTGGAGCCAAACTTTTAAGGGTTGCCCACCTTTGAGGACAATATTTTTACTTGAATATATTTGAAGCTAAAAATGATTTTTTCAATTCGGTTTCATTCAAAATTTAGCACAGTTTAGTTTATAATGTCTCTGGGTTCCAATGTATATTGGTGGGTGCATAATGAGCTGACTGAGAACCCATCAGTGAGCTCGCTCTAACAGTCTTCACGCACATTCACATGTTTGTGCATATCGATCAGATTTAGAACCACAATTCACAGACTGGCCATGGGTCTCCTGATCGGAGCATGATAATGTCATAGTTCTAGAGGCGGTGATGGTCGGGACGGGAGAGCTGCAGCCAATCTGTGCATTGTAATCAGAGATCTAACCAGTACGCACAGATGTCTGAATGCATATGTCTAATCCCTGCCTCACTATTGCTGCATTTAGTAGCATACATAAAGAGAAAAAGTAAGTACAGTAAGAACAGGGACTAGTAGGAAGGGCATTATATCCTCATGACTAGTCCGCCCTCTTAGCATGTTAGTATGGGGCGTGGTAACATGCTATTCAATGCCATTGCCTAGCATCATCAGTGGTGTCTCGCGTACCTGTGTCCATTGTCAACGCATCAGACGCGGGGCAGTGTGTATGATTTTAACTCCTGGCACTTCCGGTCATGCACACTAGACCTCTCTGAATCCAAGATGCATATACCAGGCTTCATAATGCGCATGACCGGAAGGCCGGTGACTTCTCATCATGCACACTGCCTGGCGTCTGATGCGGTGACAACGGACACAACCCTAAAAACAATCCTACTGCAAAACCTTGTAAAAAGCCATTTTGATTCAATGATCCAAACAACGCTTCCCTCCTCCCTCGTGTCTCAGCCACGTTAATTCATCTGTAGACGAGCTGTCAGAAAGATTGTACTTTACTACAACTGGCATTAAACCCCTTCAGCCCCAAGCCTATTTTGACCCTAAAGACCAGGCCATTTTTTGCAATTCTGACCAGTGTCACTTTATGAGGTTATAACTCTGGAACGCTTCAGCGGATCCCGGTGATTCTGAGATTATTTTTTCGTGACATATTGGGCTTCATGTTAGTGGTAAATTTAGGCCGATATTTTTTGCGTTTCTTTGTGAAAAAAACGGAAATTGCGCGAAAATTTTGAAAATTTTGTAATTTTCAAACTTTGAATTTTTATGCTCTAAAACCAACGAGACATATGACACAAAATAATTAATAAATAACATTTCCCACATGTCTACTTTACATCAGAACAATTTTGGGAAAAAAAAAAATGTAAGGAAGTTATAGGGGTTCAAAGTTTATGAGCAATTTCTCATTTTTACAACAAAATTTACAAAGCCACTTTTTTTAGGGACCACATCACATTTGAAGCGATTTTGAAAGATCTACATGACACAAAACACCCAAAGGTGACACCATTCCAAAAACGGCACCCCTCAGGCTACTCAAAACCACATTCAAGAAGGTTATTAACCCTTCAGGTGCTTCACAGTAACTAAAGCAATGTGGAAGCAAAAAATGAACATTTTACTTTTTGCAAAAAAAATGTTAATTTAGCCTCAAATATTGCATATTCACAAGGGTAGCAGGATTAAATGAACCCCCAAAATTTGTTGGGCAATTTCTACTGAGCACGCAGATACCTCATATGTGGCGAAACCACTGTTTGGGCGCAAGGCAGGACTCGGAAGGGAAGGAGCGCCATTTGACTTTTTTTAACAGAAAATTAGCTGGAATCGTTAGCCGCACCATGTTGCGTTTGGAGAGCCGCTGAGGTGCCGAAACAGTGGAGCTTCCCCACAGGTGACCCCATTTTGGAAACTAGACCCCTCATGGAATTTATCTAGATGTTTATTGAGCACTTTGAGCCTCTGGGGGTTTCACAAAAGTTAATAGAGTTGAGCCGTGAAAATAAAAAAAAGTTTTTTACCACAAAATTGTTACTTCAAAGAGGTAGTTTTTTTTTTCACAAGGGTATCAGGAAAAATTGCACCATAAAATGTATTGTGTAATTTCTCCTGAGTACACAGACACCTCATATGTGGTGGAAATAAAATGATTGGGCGCACAGCAGGGCTCGGAAGGCAAGGAGCATCATTTAACGTTTCAAACGCAAAATTGTCTGGGATAATTAGCGTATTCCATGCTGTGTTTGGAGACCCCCTGAGGTGCCGAAACAGTGGAGCTCCCCCACATGTGACCCCATTTTGGAAACTGGACCCCCAAGGCATAGAAAAAAAAAACAGCGGCAGATGGGGGGGCGGCGGCATATAAAGGGAGCATCTGTGATTGTGAGAGGGCGGCTGGGATAGGGTGGGGGCGGATGGGAGAGGGCGCAGTGGATGCAGGAGCGACAGAGGATGGGGGGAGGGGGGATGGGGGGGATGGGTGGGAAGGGGAGTGGGAGGTGAGATTGGGGATAGTTACCCTACAGGATGGATCTAGGCAGCTGGATCACAGGAGATGAAGGAGGCAGCAGATCGGGGAGGGTGAGAGGTGGGGGAGGGAGCGCAGCGCAGATCACGGAGAAGACAGGTGAGCAGAGCACAGATCACGGGGGTGACAGGTGAGGGAGCACAGATCACGGGGGTGACAGGGGAGGGAGCGCACATCACGGGGGTGACAGGGGAGGGAGCGCACATCACGGGGGTGACAGGGGAGGGAGCGCACATCACGGGGGTGACAGGGGAGGGAGCGCACATCATGGCGGTGACAGGGGAGGGAGCGCACATCACGGGGGTGACAGGTGAGGGAGCGCACATCACGGGGGTGACAGGTGAGGGAGCGCACATCACGGCGGTGACAGGGGAGGGAGCGCACATCACGGCGGTGACAGGGGAGGGAGCGCACATCACGGCGGTGACAGGGGAGGGAGCGCACATCACGGTGGTGACAGGGGAGGGAGCGCACATCACGGCGGTGACAGGGGAGGGAGCGCACATCACGGCGGTGAAAGGGGAGGGAGCGCACATCACGGCGGTGACAGGGGAGGGAGCGCACATCACGGCGGTGACAGGGGAGGGAGCGCATATCACGGCGGTGACAGGGGAGGGAGCGCACATCACGGCGGTGACAGGGGAGGGAGCGCACATCACGGCGGTGACAGGGGAGGGAGCGCACATCACGGCGGTGACAGGGGAGGGAGCGCACATCACGGGGGTGACAGGGGAGGGAGCGCACATCACGGGGGTGACAGGGGAGGGAGCGCACATCACGGCGGTGACAGGGGAGGGAGCGCACATCACGGCGGTGACAGGGGAGGGAGCGCACATCACAGAGGTGACAGGGGAGGGTGCGCACATCACGGCGGTGACAGGTGAGGGAGGGCACATCACAGGGGTGACAGGGGAGGGAGCGCACATCACGGGGGTGACAGGGGAGAGGGCAAGTAGCCGATCACGGGGGTGAGAGGTGGGGGGGAGCGGGCAGCACATAACGGAGGAGAGGGGGCGGGGCCGGGCAGCACATAATGGAGGAGGAAGCGGGCAGCCGATCTCGAGTGGAGGGGGCTGGCAGCACATCACGGAGGTGAGGGGACGAGCAGCCGATCACGAGGGAAAGGGGCCAGGCAGCAGATCGGGGGGGACCGGTTGCACTGTGGCAGATGGAGGGCGGCGGCGGCGGATCGGGAGGTGTGGGGGTGAGGGTGCGGGCAGCAGATCGGGTGGCAGATCGCTAAGGACAGCGGCGGATCGGGAGGTGTGGGGGTGGGGGTGCGGGCAGCAGATCGGGTGGCAGATCGCAGAGGGCAGCGGCGGATCGGGAGGTGTGGGGGTGCGGGCAGCAGATCGGGTGGTAGATCGCGGAGGGCAGCGGCGGATCGGGAGGTGTGGGGGTGGGGGTGCGGGCAGCAGATCGGGTGGCAGATCGCAGAGGACAGCGGCGGATCGGGAGGTGTGGGGGTGGGGGTGCGGGCAGCAGATCGGGTGGCAGATCGCAGAGGGCAGCGGCGGATCGGGAGGTGTGGGGGTGGGGGCAGCAGATCGGGTGGTAGATCGCGGAGGGCAGCGGCGGATCGGGAGGTGTGGAGGTGAGGCTGCGGGCAGCAGATACGAGGGGTGGGGGTGCGGGTGGCAGATCGCGGAGGGCAGCGGCGGATCGGGAGGCCGGTTTCATACAGTGCAATGGCAGCGCGGCAACTTCCGGGTCCCATGCTCCGGTCCCATAACAGCATGGGACCGGAGCTTGTCGCCCTGCCATTGCACTGTGTACACTCACTGTGCTGCAGGCCAGGGAACGGGAAGTGAAGCTGATGGGGCGGTCACCGGCAACAGGTCCACTGTGATTGGAGACAGCGGTCACAAGGCCGATCTCTCCAATCAGAGTTACTGGAGCTGGGGGAGGGTGATCCAGTGAGGTCACCCAGCTCCAGCCAATGGCCAGTGCTATAGCTGCACTGGCCAGGGCTGGATTTCAATGTTTCAGTCACTTTAAGTGGCTGTAACATTACAGTGGCTGTGATTGGCTGACGAATGCCGCTCAACCAATCACAGCCTCCGTAGGTCCAGGGAGGAGGCACCACCCCTCCTGACGTCAGGTACAGGTCCCCTCCTCCCCGAATCTGCGGTTTGTGTCAACCGATCGCAGTCACCGGAGGCTCCGGTGCCGCGATTACGCCATGACGGAAAGATCCGTCCTTGGTCGTTAAGGCCCAGGGCACCATGACGGATCTTTCCGTCCATGGTCGTGAAGGGGTTAATACAAGATGCAGAAGCCACTTAGAGGAGTAGCATGTAAACGTGAACCTCTTCAGAAATTTCACGCAGCTTAAGTTCTTTTTGTGCCACAAACCAAAATCTAAATCAGCTCTTGTAAATTTTACTGAATCTATCAAGTCCAGATTGCCTTCCTCCTATCCAACCCCAGTAAAGTGCCATTAACTAAATAACATAGAAGAAAATAATTAATTCATACATTTTTGTGCAAACTAGGTGTGTGCAAAATATGCAACTTTTTCTTTGCCAGAAAATAAAAAACTGCATAAAGGGGGATGTCTGGATCCATGCAAAAATTGAGCCTCTGCTGCTTAAAAATAAATAAGCAGCACTTATGGAAGCCATGGCGGCTCCTGTCTGCTGCTTCCAGCAGATCTTTGTGCTCATTAGTGATGAGTGAGCACTACCATGCTCGCTACTTGTAATGACAAGTTGGACATTCGGATGGACGCAACTTGAGTACTCGAGTATAATGGAAATCAATTGGGAACTCGATTTTTTACCATTGACTTCTATTAAACTCTGGTAAGTTGCATCCAACTGCTCATTAAGAGTACTGAGAACCCAAGCTTGCACATCATTAATGCTTGCACGTCATGAGTGGTCATCAAACACTGGGCTCTGTATACACAATACTATCAATGTTTTATGGAGAGAAGTCATACCCCAAGTATAAATGACAGAGAAAATGCTGCCCATGTTAAACGGAA